>NC_056572.1:31072456-31277407 GCF_018340385.1 Cyprinus carpio | reverse complement strand
GACCACGCCAAATGATTGACAGGTCGATGGCGTTTCTGATTGGTTCCTCGATTAGACAGCTGTGATTTCTCAGAATATCGCTTTCAGTCAGCATCAGGTATGATGGGAGACATTTTATACGGGATGTTAAAATGCAATCGCATGCAAATCTGTAACGTAATCAAGTTTGTAAACTAAAATGATACAAAACGTCATCTCACCTGCATCCTCCGCCGGCGGATGATACCGGAGTCATCCATAGCATCGCTCATCTCGTCTTGTCAGTCTAAAAAAAAAACCTTCTCCGATCAGATCCGAGTCCACGTGGTGACAGACGCCTACAGCTGACGGTCGAAAGTTTCTCCCCTTTGCACTTCCCTCCTCAGGTAACGTTAGAGAAGATCATGGGCGTTGCAAAGCGATGCGCGAGACACAAACAAGCACCCGGCTGATGGAAAGTGCACCAGATAACTGTTTAAAATAAACCGGAATATCGTTTTATAATTATTAAAACGCTCCGATTTCAGCGAGCAGGGTCAAAGTGCCCGATCAGAAACGAGTAAAAGATTCATCATGGAGTGATCTTGGTCACGAGCTTTCGGAGAGCGGTCCTTTTGGACATCTGGAGCACTAACGAGACTAATGGACCACAGTGTGTCCCCCAGAGGACATCGACATCATATCATATTCGCCGGCAGCTGGAGCAGTAATGGCATCATTTATGTGAAATGCATCTTGCTCTGATTGGCGCCGTAAGCTTCTTTCTGAATGAAGTACAGTAACCATCCCTTCCTGTGCTCCACTGATGAGTGCGCGTCAAATCTGCACTAGCTAGCCTACTACCGCCTCTGCTGCTGAGGGATCCACACACACACTGTGTACTAGCCTGGAGAATACATACGCGGTGTGTGTGTGTGTAATGTATCTTCTCACTCTGAGGGAGAAGCACGTTAACCCTTTGAGCTCTAAGCTGGAGTAAACATGTAGGTGGCGCCTACATAGTGCATCTCACTAACCAGTGCAGAGCCAGAGGTGGGGATTCTGGAACACGTCTAGAGAGTCTTGAAAAAAAAAAATCCATTTTATTATTATGCATAAAATATGTTTCATGTGTAAGTAGCCTATACATTTTTTTTATAGTTAAAAAATATATATATTTTTTTATATAGATTTTTTTAGTAATGTATTTATTTAAAATACATTCATTGTGCCTTGGTTGCATTTAATAAATATTTTCATGTAGATAATCATATTTGTTATATATTGTAATATGGTTAATAAAAATTGTTTTCGCTTTATTGTAATGCTTTTTGGGAAGTGCATTTAAAATATCTTCAAATAGTGTATTTAATTATATTTATTGCAATATATATATATATATATATATATATATATATATATATGTACACACACACACACACAAATTTTTATTATAAAGCTTTTAAATTATCTTAATATTGTGTCATTGAATAAATAAAATATATTATAATTATTTATATAATTGTAATATATAACACTTACAAATCTAATATAATTTTAAAATTCTTTAAATATATAATTTTTATATATATGTATATATATATATATATATTATATATATATGATATATATATATATAATATATTATATATATATATATTATGTTTATATTATTGAAATATAATTTATTTATTGTTATTACAATGCTTTTTGTGTTATGTGTTTACTTAAAATATTATCATATATTGTGTCTAGGTCATATTTAATAAACAAAAAAAGTCTCCTTTTCATTTCGTTATGTACTACAATAACTAAAACTGAAAGTGAGTGATGGATACATTCAGAGCATTTTTTAAGAGCATAAGCAATAATCCCATCTGAATGACAGACTGTGTGTGTCCATGTGGGTGTGTGTGAGTGGAAATATTAGACTTCCCCCAAGGCGTGGGTTCCTTGTTTAGTATAGATGAAATCTGTTACCTATTTCCCTGAGAGACAATGTGTTCCTTTGAACAGTGTTTAGAGGGTTTGTCCACCTGACAGTCACAACAGAGTCAAACTGAATGGTAGAACGGGTCGTATCCTAGAAACATCTCAGACACAGAAATGAGCAAAAACAGATGCTATTCTCTCTGAGTAAAGTCCATTATGACATCATAGTGCAACATTTAAACAACCACACTGTCTGATATATTCTATATTATACTTAAAAAAAACAATGCCTAATTTAAATATATAAATATTTATATTTGATGCATATATTAAATACATATCACATAAATATATTTAAAATAGTTATACATTTTCTTATTAATTATATACACGTTGATATATATTAAGTCAAATTAAATGAGTTTCATTGTGATGTTTTAATTTTTATATTAATTGATATTAATAATTAAGCCCCCCTCCCAAACACACAAAATTTTTACTTGTTTAATGCATATGGTATAGAGATATTGTATTTTTTTCTAGTTTCATTTTTTCACTAGAAACTATTTTTGTAGTGCAAATTAGAAAAAACATAAAATATAAAAATAAAATACATCAAATCTAAACTGCCCAGTGACATCACAGAAATGAGAATATGAGGAAATAAATGTTAATTTGTCAAGAAAACAATTACAGTGCAAATAAACACATCTTAGTGGTGATTATGGTGACTTTATTCTGTGTATGTGTGTGTAGTTATATATGAATGCTTGAGTGAGTGTGCTTAAGTGACAATTAGAATTTATAACGAGTACACTTTTGCAAATAGACAAAATAAGAAATGAATGCTGCAATAACGATACATAGTCACACACACACACACTCTATCTCTTGCATATGCGGTACTCTATACAGTAGATGTAATGGGTTTTATGCTGTACAAACCATTGCCTTACACTAGAGTCTAAACCTACCCCGGCCCTCACAGAAAACTACTGACAATCTTTGAATTTCAAAAAACACCATTTAGTCGTTTTAAGCCTTTTGTTTTTACGAGCGCACATGCACACACACACAGTCAGTTCTTATCTGACTAGTCAATCCATTGTGTGAATTTGCTAGTGTTTCTGTTAACATTAAATGGCACACTGGCTCTCACACATTCTTTCACTTTACGCACACACACACACTCAAAAGCTGTATAGGCAAGCAGAATGCAATCATCTATACAAGAAAAGATGCACCCACGAGGAATCTCTAATCAAAAGCTTTGCTGCCGTAGAAACCATTACATGAGAGAAAGACAAACACCACAGCACACTACATCAAATCATCCACATACACTGAGAACACCACTAATCAATTTATAATGCCGTTTACCAGATTTTATATCAGCACCACTGCTTTATAGAAAATAAGCTGGAAAGTGAAGTATGCTACAGGTGAAGACTGAACTCTCACGGTTTTCAACTGGTAGGTTGCAACCCAAAAATGAATAATAAATGTAAAAAATGTTTTAATAAAATAAAATAAAAAAAATATATTTTATAACTAACTTTATAATAAATAAAATGCATATTGTCATGCAAGGAAAGATAACAATTTTTTTAATTTTCAAAACAGAGGAGAAAAAACTGGTGCAAATTTATCTGTCAAATGAAATACCGTTGGACAAGTTGTGTCACATGCTTTTAGTAAAGTCCTTAAAGACAAACAGAATTCTTATGAGGAGTGCTGCAAAACACAAAGCTTTAGACAATGTGTGTGTGGTGTGTGCAGTTAAAGCAAAATTATCAGTAATGAAGTTAAGTTCAGTAACATCTAGCAGAAATAAAACTAGAGAGACTGCACATACACACGAATTAACAAGCATGCAAGTCTGGCTTACCATCACTAAAAGAATTAACATTGACATCTGTTGGTAGACATTAGAAATTACACGTCTCAGGAAAGGTGTTTTCACACACAATTGTTGATAAACTAAAAACCAGCAAAACAAAACGTAAAAAAAAAAACAATTAAAAAGAAAGTATGTAAAACTTAGCTAGTAAACAACAGACTAAAAAGCAAGAAGTCAAGACTAAACAGCAAGTAAAAGACAAGCAAAAAAATAATTTATTAATTAATGAAACCAAACAGAAAGAAACTAAACAAAACTAAATGGCAAGTAAAAAACTAGACAAAACTAAACTTAAAAAAAAAAAAAAAACACTAAATGCCATTAAATAGTGATGTAAAAAAACTAGGCGAAACTAACAAAAGCAAACAAAGCTGATAAAAGCAAATGAAACTAGATGAAAGTAGACAAACCTAGATGAAAGCAAAAAAGCTAATTGAAACTAAACAAGTAAAAAACTTGACAAAACTAAAAAAAGCAAACAAAGCTGAACAAAAGCAAACAAATGGAAATGAGACAGAGCTAAAAAAAAAAATAAACAAAAGCAATTAAAGCTAGACAAAACTAAAACTAGGCAAACAAAACTAGATGAACCTAAACAAAACTAAACAAAAGCAAACAAAAAAATGAAACTAGACAGAGCCAAACAAAACTAAACACTAAATGACACTTGACAAATAAAAAAACTAAACACATTTCAGGTGGAGACTGAGGCCCTCTCCACACGAACATGGATTTTCAAAACCGCAGCTTTTTCTGTGCAGTAGAGGCGTGTGCTCTTCTTCTGGTGCTCTTCTAAACCTGTGACAAAAGGCAAAGCAAAGCAACAAAACAAACTCTGACAATTAAATCAAATAATGAGCAGTATGTACACAGTAACTATTCCAAACAAAGCCAAATGCACTTTGAGAGTCATTTTTGACTTGTTGGAGTAAAAAAAAAAATAATAATAATAAATTGAACTATACTTGTTGTTTCTGAATAGCCATACTTTTTATCAAATTGGAAAGTCATACTAATGACCCCAAAGAAGTCTCTTCCTGACATTGTTGTGTCACATGGTTAATTGTTCTAGAAGTGAGCTGGCGGTGCAGTAATGCCTAAACCGACAATGCCAAGGACAGAGCGCTCTCATCTCAAAACAGTCGCCCATTTAGCACTGATTGTGAGAAGTGGGTCTCAGTGAATCACACACACGCACACACCAAACAGGATTAAGGGTTTAATGGTGACTCTAGTGTTTCCTGGGTCACATGATTATTTACAGCAGCGTGGCCTCGACTGACATCACCTGTTAGCTACTGTCCTCAATCAGACATTACCAGTTTAAAGAGTCTGCAGATGAGTCAGACTCTTTATATAGGCTACATTCAACTTCCTCAATCCTACCACTTAGGCGTTTTAAAGCTCAATTTAATGCATTTAAATAGTTTTGTAAAAAATATATAATATATAATATAATAATTTTTTTCTATGTATAAATGTTTTGTATTAATTTGAACTAAATTTGTATAAAGTATTTATTCATTTTGCTAATTTTTTTAAAGACTTCTTCAAAATCGTATCGTATCGTATCTATCTATCTATCTATCTATCTATCTATGTTAATCTTGTAATTAATTTAAAATACCATTATATATTATTTTAGAAATATCATTATTATTAAATAACTAAATTATTATTTTTAATATTGTAAAAAAAAATTGTATATTCATAGTATATTAATATTTTTTACTGTTTTATTTATATCACCATGTAATTTGTAATAAAACAAATATCTTTTAATTACTTTTTTTTTTTTTTTTAATGGATTAGTTGGATCATAGACAAAGAAAGCATGTCATTTTTTTTAATGACTTTTATAATACACTTTATAAAATTATTTGGAAAATGATGGTGTGAAAAGCTATTCTAAAGAAACTATAAAGCAGTTTTGACATGTTTCACATAATGTTGGTGAGTGGCCCTGTCACGTTCTTTAGACTAATAGTGTTAGTGTGAGACTTCCCGTCGCTCAAATCCCTTCTCTGCATTACAGAGCCTCTGCTGGACTCCTCTGGAAGAATTAAACTCAGACGCGTCTGACTGTGTGATCCCGCTTTAGCTGACCTCTGTGCCACATCCCATTGACGCACACAGATGCTGGGCTAATTTAGGGATTTGATGCGTGTGATGAGGGTGGGATGGGGCGAGGATTATAAAGGAAGGAACGGACAGAAGGGACACAGTGTTCATGAATGGACGTGCATCTCAGCAGAGCCTGAAGCATCTTCATCTTCAGCCTGTGAAGCTACTTCTGTATCTCCAGCTCTCCTGAAGAAGGTCCAGGTGAACTGGATTTTCTCCTGACGGGAATCATGGAATCTGTGTCTCACACGTTACCTCGCCCAGATGGATCCATACCACGGAGAGCCCTGAAGGTCCCGGCTCGTGGGGCCTCCTCACATTTTGTGGGATCCACCATCGTCATCCTCTCCTCTTATGCTGTAGCGACGCTGGCTATGAACTGTGGGAAAAAAATCCAGGATCAGAGAATGGGCACTTTGAAAAACTGAAGCACAAACTGTTGTTCAGGAGCACTTTAGCTCTAATGGCTCATAATGGAATTGCCATTGAACTCTATTAACTCAGTTTATGTGTATGAGCTGATGTTAACAGCGTCTGCTGGCTCTGTCAGTGCTGCTGAAGATAAATGACAACTAATAGAGCTGATATGATTATGATCTGTACAGTAATGGTGTAGGTTAAAGCCACAGGACAGTATGAAATGGATTCAGGTCAGCATCCGAGGACCATTGTTCCTGTGGAGCAGCAACAAACATGTGTCACTAAATAATGTCAAAGTTTATTTATTTATTTATTTATTTACTTATTACTTATCTTTATTTAACAACTTAACAACCCAATAGAAACATAATCAAGTTATTTGAATATCTCATTAGTAAGTTAGATAATAAAAGCATTTAATAATGTAATTACTTTTATCTGTCTTTATTGATACATTTTACAGATTATATATATGACTGTTTTTTTTTCATATTATTTATAATATAGTAATTATTCTTTTATTAAATTGTAATATTCTGAATTTTCAGCTTTCATTTTAATTTTAGTTTAATGTTTGTTTGTTTTTTTAATTAATGTTTCTTTTTAGCTTTATTTGTTCAGTTTTTGTAATGTAAACTTATTCAATTTCAGTTTTCATTTAGGTTTTTAATCTAATGTTTATATATTTTTTCTTCTTTTTGAGTTTCATTTGTTTAAAAAAAAATAGTTTAATTAAACAAAAAACAGCACTGATAAATAAAGATTTAAAAAAATATATTGATTGTGTATTCAAAATGTGTAAAATATCATTGAGGTGTTATAATTGAATGTCTTAAATTGTGCCAACTAAAATTAGATAAAGCAGACAATCTGTTTTAAGAGACCTACCTGTTTCATATTATTTAACAGAGGTTTTATAATAAATAAATATAAATAAATAAAAAAAATCAGCATGGGGGCCATGAAGGCACAAAGGTATACAATAATTTGAACATTAACTAGATGTTAGCCATCTAATGTAAGGTCCGTGGGTTAACTGGCCTAACCAAGAGAACACGCTGTTAATATTGGATTAAATACAAACCTGTAATGACTAAAGTAGCCTACACTTGATTAGAATAGACAAGAACTGAGAAGATTAAAATAGTATATAAAAATATAGACAAAAGCCCTGTTCATTTCAATGTGGAGAATTAAGAGAAATCAATATATATATATATATATATATATATATATATATATATATAATATATATATATATATATATATATATATATATATATATATAGAAAGAAAAAATGTGACGTAGCACAAATGAAATGAATCAAACAAACAATTATATAAATACAATCAAACAAACACTGATAAAAATAAAATCAATGTTTCATTAATAAATTTCATTAATATATCAGTCTAATTTTTTATTTTAAATATATCATACATTTTTTAACTTCAAATATATGTAATGCGCTGTTACGTCATACTAGTATTATTATACCCTATGTGCTACAATAAGACAAAACAAAAAAGGGCCATCTTATTTTTTTTATTTTTTTTAATGACTTTGCAATTGTAATGCGCTGTTACGTCATACTAGTATTATTATACCAGGTATTTTTGATATCTACATATACATTAATTGATTTGCATTGGTATCGTCATGGCACGGTTTCCGCATGATCCACGGTGTTGCCAAGTCCGCAGTTTTCACGCGGAATTGGGCTGTTCCCGTGGGTTGTTTTTCATGCCCGCGGGTTTAAGCAACCCTAATTAGGTGAAATGTATCCGAATTTAACCCATGGAACCGTGTATTTTACCACCCAGAACGCGATTTTTAACTGGGACCCCTGTCGAAACACGATTGGGCTAATTTTGAGTAACAATTGGGCGGGTTTTGTTGCGAAAACCTGGCAACCCTAATAATGCCTGATAATGCTGCTGATGGTTCCAGGCCTGCAGGCGGCAGTGTCGCGTCTGCTGTGTGTTCTGTATCCCGCGCTGCTGCCAGCAAAGAGCAGACGCGGTGCATCTCTCCGGGAAACAAAACGAACTGAACAACAGCGTCCCGGAAAAATTCATCTTCTTACATGATGACTGCTGAGTGAACACTAGACGAGCACCATCAGCTCCTCTCACGGACACACTGCGCTGTTTTCCACGGACACAGTCACATCCTCCGGAGCCTCTCAGAGTTGTGTCAGTCACCTGTGAGAAGTGACTGACTGTGTGTGTGTGTGTGTGTGTGTGTGTGTGTGTGTGTGTGTGTGTGTGTGTGTGTGTGTGTGTGTGTGGTCCTCAGGGATGTGTCATGGCATCGGTTCGGGTGGCAGTGAGGGTCCGGCCCATGAACAGACGGTGAGTGGGTCTTAAATACACAAATAAACCAATAATAAACTAATACTTGACATGTCCTCGTGAATAATGTCGCAACAGCTGCGTAGTGAAATGCATAAACATGAAATACACGTAAAATATAAGCCTTAGGCATGCATTAATATTCTGTTTATTTGGAAAGTTGTCATGACGCAGGTCAGATACGAACCCGGCTGTCCCTGAGCTGACAGTTACCCGCTGCGCCATGGCTCTGACCTCATCTTTGGGCGTCATAGGCACGTTCGGAGTCAGCAGTTATTATTATTATATTACTAGGCATTATAATTTGTTATATTATTAGTAGTAATAATAACAGTAAGAATACATTTAAAATGACTGTTATGTGAATAAAATAACAATATACAAATACTATAATTATTTTTTGCCTTTAATTTGCAGCATATAATGGTTTTAATGATAATGCCATCATCAAAATCAGTAAGAATACTTTATAAGGTTGAAATGTGGGACTATATGCACACAAACACGTGTGTCTATATATTTAGCTTATAGCTCGTGTAGCTTCTGTATGACTGTCAAAACGTGATCCCACATGTCTCTGGGGATATATATGCAGCTCGTTCTTTCCGATACATCTCCTGATCCCAGGGATTTTCACCTGTATGGTGCTGCCATTATTACTTTATTTAGAAAATTAATTCTTCACTTGAAATATTTTTGCTGTAATTGTTACACTGATTATTACTTGAATTGTAATGAAAAAACTAAAAACACTTGTGGTCTTAATCTGCTTTCCATCTTAAACAGCTCATAAAAGCAAATAGATGCCTAGTTTGATTGGTCTAAATTAAATCGTCTCCCTTGAGAGTAAATGCTTATGGACTATGTATTATTGATTTTTGGCACAGGGAGAAAGACCTGTCTGCCAAATGCATCATCGAGATGGAAGGCAACAAAACCACCATCACCAACTTAAAAGTATGCTGCATTGAATGTCTCTAAATGAAAGAGTTCCACAGATGAGATGACGATTTTTGATCTAATGCTTGTGCTATTTTTATATCAGATACCGGATGGAGTGACCGGAGACTCTGTAAGAGAGAGAGCAAAGACTTTCACGTATGATTTCTCTTACGACTCTTCGGACTGTAAAAACGCCAGCTTTGTCTCACAAGAGAAGGTCGGTGGAAATATGAACAGCGCAGACTTTCTAATGAAGATTGCATAAGTTTTGTCATTAGCAGTCAGTAATTTGTTAAGTAGTTGTAAGATGTGTAAAAGAATAATAACTGTTAATATAATAAAAATTAGAAAATGCTACACAGAGACTTTTTTAATAATGCAAGCAAATAGTTGTGAATTTACTAAAGCAGACAGTAAGAACTGTTTCAAGCTATTCTAACAACTTTTTAGCTATTAAAGTTTAAACCAGAGACTGTTGAATGCAATGCAAGTCGCTTTGAATAAACAAATGCATAAATATAAAAGAAATCTTATCTTAATGTTCACTTGCTTGTTAGTTTAACTACATGACTTAATTGCTATATAAATATCTTCATGCTTTTCACAATGCAATATCGTTCAAATATAGTGTGGACATTCGATAATAATTAGAGCATGTTTGTAGAGGAATTATTTTATTTAAAAACTCCAGCATCATTTGTGTATTATGAAGTAATCAGATCTCATTAGGAGCTAATCCTCTTAGTGTTTGTGTTCAGAAGGGTTTGTTACTCAATGCTCAGACGTAACAACAATTTTGGGTGTTGTGTTAGATAGTAAAAACGAAAACATTACACAGCTTTTATTAACAGTACAATTGAACTCATGTATTGACTTTATGATTAACTTTGATCTTTTTCGGTTTAGCTGTGCTCTGGTGCATATATAAAATACTCTGATGTCACAGGCATGATGTGTGTGTGTTTCAGGTGTTTAAGGATCTGGGCACTGATGTGTTAAAGGCAGCATTTGAAGGATATAATGCCTGCATCTTTGCTTACGGCCAGACTGGATCAGGGAAGTCGCACACCATGATGGGCATCCCTGTAAGCCTTTTTATTAATACAGGTGTTTTCTTTTTCCAAAACCACAGTTGAGGCTTGTTCTGTAATTTCAAACATACTTTGGTAAATCTCCGATGTAGTTGATTTATCACCCTCGACTGTTGGAGCTGAATATTGGCTCTGAATCATGATTTGCTGTGCCGCAGGGTGACGTCGGGCTGATCCCACGGATCTGTGAAGGATTATTCAGCCGAATTTCAGGAATGACTCGGAGAGATGAAGCCTCTTTCCGTACAGAGGTCAGGTGAGTGAAAAACCTGCAGTATTCGATAGCAATGATAGTCAAATGGTGAAGTGCATCATCTTTCTGCAACAAATAGGTGTGGCAAACAGAATTGCATAGAAGTCTTCAATCAGTTCTCCATCACAAACATACACATTTATTGGTTGAGCTTGATTCCAGTTCCATTCGGTGCTGCTAGTAGCATAGAAGTAATTTTTCTTCACATGTACATCTTCAAAGTAAAGGTCAGTTGCAGTATGCATACTCAGAAAAAACCATCATATTTTGCACAGCTATTTGGAGATTTACAACGAACGGGTGCGGGACTTGTTAAGGAGAAAGATGGCAAAGACGTATAACCTCAGAGTCAGAGAGCATCCTAAAGAGGGACCCTATGTAGAAGGTAAGAGCCTGACTTCAAACATCTCTGCAAATCAATACATAAGATAAACACTGTCACCATAAACAATTTCAGTAGTTCTCATACAAACGTCACTTCAAAAACAAAGATGTTATAAATCACAACCCTCCAATTAAAAAAATAAACATTAGTATAAATATTTACTTAATACTGAAAACTGGCACGTAGCCTTCTGGGATTTTTTAAGTAAGTGTTGCTTTATTTCAAGTAATAATTTAAGTAAATATTAAGTATATACTGCAATATTAAGTACATAGTGAGTAAATATACTAATATTAAGTAAATATTGAATAAATATTGCAATATTAAGTACCGGTAAATTTTGCAATATTATGTAAATATTGAATAAATAATGCAATATTAAATAAATAATATTTACTTAATATTTAGTAAATACACTAAATACTTCAAAAATTACCCAAAAATTACTTAAAAAATTAAATAAAAATTACCTATGAATATTACAGTATTTTGTAAATATTGAGTACATTTTACAATATTGAGTAAATAAATAATAATATTTATTCAATTTATTTTATTTTGTAATATTATATTTTGTAAATATTGAGTACATTTTACAATATTGAGTAAATATTGCAAGATTAATTAAATAATATTTACTTAATATTGCAGTATTTACTTATTTATTTAATCTTGCAAAATTTACTCATTATTTATTTAATCTTGCAAAATTTACTCATTCAGTAAATATTGCAATATTATCTAAACATTATGCAAATATTGCTATATTAAGTATAGCAGTATTATGTAAACATTATATACATATTTTAAATAAATATTGCAGTATTATTTAAACATGAAATAAATATTATGTAAACATAAAATAAATATTGTGTACAAAACACTTTGATGTTCCATTTAAAGGTGTCTGCATGTGTAGTTGCTGTAAGTTCTTATAAACACTTCCTCTTTGATCTCAGACCTGTCGAAGCACCTCGTGCAGAACTATAGTGATGTGGAGGAGCTGATGGAGGCGGGAAACATCAACCGCACGACTGCCAGCACCGGCATGAATGACGCAAGCAGCCGCTCACACGCCATCTTCACCATCAACTTCACACAGGTGACTGTAAAGCATTACAGATGTATCTACACCTGTGTTATTGCCATTGAATGTGGATTGGCAAGAGCTGAACCATGTTAAAAGGATAATATCATACAATTTGTTATTATTCCCTTCTTCTCAGGCTAAGTTTGACGCTGAGATGCCGAGTGAGACAGTCAGTAAGATTCACCTGGTGGACCTGGCAGGAAGTGAGAGGGCCGATGCCACAGGGGCCACTGGTGTCCGGCTCAAAGAGGGCGGCAATATCAACAAAACATCACTGGTCACTCTGGGAAATGTCATCTCCGCTTCTGTCACACTTCTCATTTTCTCTCTCCAACACCTCATATTATCTTTTTCCAATACATTATAGCTTTTGTGTAGAGAGTAGAAGTTTGTCTCTTTTAATCAGTATTCTGACGGCTCCTTCTGTCTCTGTAGCTGATCTGTCACAGGAAGGAGGAAACAGTCATTTGAAGAAGAAGCAGGTTTTTGTTCCTTACAGAGACTCCGTGCTCACGTGGCTCCTGAAGGACAGTCTGGGAGGAAACTCAAAGACCATCATGATCGCTAGTGAGTGAGGAAACATTTTTGGCCAGATCTATGACGTTACATAACACTTACATAACTCGTACAGACAATGGCTTGAAGGAAGGAAAATAATGAACTTTTACTTGATGGTTAAACCACTTTTTTTATTCGTTTTTACTTGGAATAATACTTTTTGAGTCATTAAATCATTTTTTAATTAAAACAATACAAAATGAAAATTATTCAATGAAAAATACTTTTTGAGTCATTAAATCATTTTTTATTGAAAATGATACAAAATGTAATATATTGAGTGCAATATAACGTGAATACAGAGATTACATTTCTAGAAACTAGAAAGTGATTTGATTTTTGAAATGTTTAAAAATAAACTATTTTGTCATTTACCCAGGTACCTTTTTTAGAAGTTTTGCAGTAAGATTTTTTTATTAAAAAGATGTTTTGTGCAGTGCGTATTTTGAAGGAATATCATGCATGTGAGATCTCAAATATTTTTGTCCAGCTATATCACCTGCGGATGTCAACTACGGCGAGACACTGAGCACGCTGCGCTATGCTAACCGCGCCAAAAACATCATCAACAAACCCACGATTAATGAAGATTCCAACGTTAGACTCATACGAGAACTGCGGGCAGAGATCGCTCGGCTGAAAGCGCTGCTCGCGCAGGGAAATCAGGTCTGAACGTGAATTTGACAAATGTTGTTTATCCTAAAATATTATATTTTGACTTGCTTTTAGAGTTGTGGAGCTGTTTACAGCTGATATTAATTTTGCAGCATTGACACAGTTATTGAACTGAATTGTTCACCTCAGTTTCATTGAACTGAAAGTGATTTAAGCTGAGTAAGGACACTTACTGTTGTCTTCTGTTGAGCTCCTTCTAGCTGCATTTCTAGCTGAAATTTACATAGTTATTGAATTAAACCGAATCAACACTATTATTTTTTGACCTGCTTTACAGCAGAATTTGAATTAGTCTCATATTTTCAAGAAGTTTGCATTATTGAATCTGTTGTTTTTCTGTTTATTACTTTTGAAGCAATCTATATTGAATAAAGCACTATATAAATAAAGGTGACTTGACTTATATTTTGTGTGATCATAAAACACCGCTCCACTACCCCACAACATCAATAATTAAGGAGGAGGAACTGCACCATAATGAAGCCAGGGTAACATACACCCTTTCATTATCACTTAACAGCAGGGATTTGTTTGCTAATAAATGCTGTCTGAAATTCCAGAGATGAATTTAAATGTTGGTTATGGCACACAGCCGTATGCATGTTTTTCTGTCGCAGGTGTTGGAGCTGACCAAGGAATGGACGAACAAATGGAACGAAACGCAGAACATCCTGAAGGTTTGTCACCGTCTATCAGACCAGCGTCTTATTTTTATCACCTCGTTCACAGAGCCAGGTTTTGAGTGTGTGTTTTGGCATGTGTGTTGAACAGGAGGAAACTCTGGCTCTGAGGAAGGAGGGAATCGGAGTGATCCTGGACTCAGAGCTGCCTCATCTCATCGGGATTGATGATGATCTGCTCAGCACTGGCATCATTCTCTATCATTTAAAGGTATTGAACTTACGCCTGTGTTCGTCATAGTACAGGTGGTGAAGAGGGAGATGCCTCTACAGCTGAATGAATTCATTTAACTTTGTTTTTTGTTTCGTGTGATTGTATTATATTAGTTTACTGTAGCGCATGATTGGTTTGTGTGTGTTTGCAGGAGGGAAGGACATATGTTGGCCGTGATGATGCCACTAATGAACAGGACATCAGTGAGTTTATTGACAGAACTGTCTCTCTCCATCTGTTCAGTTATTGTTTGATTCAGTCCCAATACATAAACTCAGTAATAAGAATAAGTATTTATAATGCCAAAATTTATTCACCATATATTTTCTAGAATTATCTTATTAATTAAAGGTCTACAGGTGCATCTCAAAAAATTTGAATATCGTGAAAAAAAATTTCAACTTATTTCTAGATTCATTACATGTAAAGTATTTTTGCTTTAATTTTGATGATTAGAGCTTCCAGCTCATGAAAGTCAAAAATCCAGTATCTTAAAATATTAGAATATTTCCTAAGATCAATAAAAAAAAAAAAATAATAAAAAAAAGGATTTGCAAAACAGAAAAGTTAAATTACTCACTCAATACTTGGTAGTGGCTCCTTTAGCACAAACTCCACCATCAGCAAAAACTTCCATCAAAACTTACATCCGGCATGGATCAGCCTGTGGCACTGCTGAGGCATTACTGAGCCTTCAGCTCGTCTGTATTGTTGGATCCACTGTTTCTGTTTTGGAAGTGGTTTTGGCACTGTGGGCAGGTGCTAAAGTCCTGCTGGAAAAATAAATCAGCATCTCCATAAAGCTTGTCAGCAGATGGAAGCATAAAGTGCTCAAAAATCTCCTGGAAGACGGCTGCATTGACTTTAGACGTGATAAAACACAATGGACCAACACCAGCAGACGTCACAGCTCCCCAAATCATCATTGACTTCAGAAACTTCACACTGGACTTCAAGCAGCTTGGATTCTGTGCCTCTCCAGTCTTCCTTCAGACTCCAGACCTTGATTTCCAAATGAAATGCAAAATTTACTTTTATCTGAAAAGATGACTTTGGACCACTAAACAACAGTTCAGTTCTTTTTCTCCGTAGCCCAGGTAAGATGCTTCTGCCATTGTTTCTGTGTCAGAAGTGGCTTGGTAGCTCTTTTCCTGAAGACGTCTGAGCGTGGTGACTCTTGATGCACTGACTCCAGCTTCAGTCCACTCCTTGTGAAGCTCTCCCAAGTGTTTGAATCGGCTTCGCTTGACTTTGCTTGACAGTCCTTCTTCACCTTTTCCTACCCAATTTCTTTCTTACAGTCAACTTTACATTTAATATGCTTTGATACAGCACTCTGTGACCAGCCAGCCTTTTCAGTAATGACCTTCTGTAACTTACCCTTGTTGTGGAGGGTGTCAATGATTGTCTTCTGGACCATTGCCAAGTCAGCAGTCATCCCTAGTATTGTGGTTTGAAAGAACAAGAGATACCCGGAATTTAAATGAACATTTAATGAATCTCAAATGTAAATATTCTAATATTTTAAGAGACTGGATTTTTGACATTCATGAGCTGTAAGCTCTAATCATCAAAATTAAAACAAAAAAACTTTTGAAATGTTTTAGTTGACGTATTGAATCTAGAATATATGAAAGTTTCACTTTTTGAAATAAGTTACACATAAAAAAATAATTCTTTTTCATGATGCACCTGTATAATATATGATTTTGTTATTATTATAAATATTTTTGGGACATTTTAGTTGTGCTGTTTGACAAAATTAATTATATTAATGTTGATGTTAATTATTTTTATAATGTTACTGGTAGTTTAGTAGAGGACAATGATATAAATAATCAGGATTAATCATGTAATTATTTTTTTTAAAAAACATGTCTCTTTGAATTGCATTTTTAAGGTAAATTCTCCTTCCTGTCAGTACAATTTAAATTCCATGCAACCTCATGTGCATGATGATGCATTTATGGGTAATTGATGCTAAACATGAAATCAAAATCAGTGCATCAGTTATATGCATTTCTTTGAATTCTATTTGAATTCTGTTCTTAAAGTGATAGTTTATCAATAACATTACATTTCAATCATTTATTCACCCTCATGTTGTTCCAAAACTACACTACATGGCTTTTCTGCTGCAGAAAATAAACTGAATTAATTTCTCATAATATCTTCTTTTATGTTACACAGAAGAAAATCAGTAATACATTCATACAGAACGACATGAGTAAAGGATGAATACATTTTGTCTGATCTATGTCTTTAAATTAATATTCAAATTACAATTCTTCATCCAGTTTGTTTCTTAATTCAAATTCAGGAATCGAAATGAATTTGGATGGCCATTTTAAGTTCAGTTTCAACTTAGATTTCAAAATTAATTCCAACGCAAGAACTGATATTTGAACTGAAATCTTTGGCTGACCCTAACCCAGATTTTGCTAGTACTATCAGTCATAAAGATATTTTCTCTCTTTCTCGTCGCAGTTCTTCATGGTCTGGGTCTGGAGAGTGAGCACTGTCTGATAGAGAACCGGAATGGAACAGTTACTCTAATTCCTCTGAATGACGCTCAGTGTTCAGTCAATGGAGTTCAGATCACTGAGCCCTGTCCGCTCAACCAAGGTCACATATATATACCTTTCTACAAAAATGTTATCTTTTTTACTAAATAAGCAATATGAATGCAGTTTTATGGAACGCTGATGTTTCCCATTTATTAAACTGTAGATTTATTTGTACATTTGTGTTTCTCAGGTGCTGTCATTCTCCTCGGCAGAACCAATATGTTCAGATTCAATCATCCCAAAGAGGCGGCTAAACTTCGAGAAAAGAGAAAGGTGAGAGGAAATTCATAAGTGAAGCTTCAAACACAGGACATGTTTGTTAATATTTCTGCTCTTCCTGTTCTCTAGAGCGGCCTCCTCACCAGTCTGAGCTTATCCATGTCTGATCTGTCCAAATCCTGTGAAAACCTCTCTACAGTCATGCTGTATAACCCTGGGTAAGCCTCGGTGTGTGTGTGTGGCTGTACGTGTGTGACAGACCGAGTGGTTTCTTCCTCCCCACACCGCCTCCTCCCTCTCTTCCTTCCCAGGAGCCATCCTCCTCTCTCTTCATGCCTGGTACTGCTGATGCCCAGTGCATTAAAACAGCTGACAGATCCTTCCCAAAAACAGCCAATAGGGATGCACGATATATCAGTGACCATACTGGTATTGACCAGTCTAGGATAAAGCAGTAGTAGTTTTCTAAATTTATGAATTGGACAAATATGCAATAATGACCACACTAATAATTTCAGGTGTGAAAAGCAGATCACAGTTAAATTTGGTGTATACACCACCATTGAAAGTTTCAGTTTGGTTAAGTGTTTTTTTTAGTCAGCGAGAATGCATTAAATTGATCAAACGTGACAGTAAATACATTTAGAATGTTACAAAAAAAGTTCTATTTAATTAAAATAAATGTTTCTTGAGCAGCAAATCAGCATATTAGAGTGATTTCTGAAGGATCATGTGACACTGAAGACTGGAGTAATGATGCTGAAAATTCAGCTTGCATTTTAAAATATGCAAATATTCCAGTTATTTTAAATTGTAATAATATTTTGCAATGTTCATTTATTTTTGATCAAATAAAAGCAGCATTGGTGACTTATTTTAAAACATTAAAAAATCTTACTGGCCCTTTTGGTCTCAAGAGTGCTGAACAGATTTTTTTTGTCATTTTTGCTGAACATTGTAACATCAATGCCTTAATCTGAGCATGTATACTTGTAGGTTTTAAGTGTACATTAAAAAAAAAAAAAGTCTGAACCAAATATATTTATAGTATGAGCTATAACATTTATTATATCGATGCATCCCTTATAAACAAGCAAATGCATGTTGGCTTTTTCCATTGTCACATTAATAGAAGAATGCACAGTAAAAATTAGGTTTCTGAAGGTTTTGTTAGTGAGGTTTGGGTCTGTGATCACGCATGTGGAAACCGATTGGCCTGGAAAAGCCTTGACAGTTGTGTTGTCATGACTGATCATGATCCTGGGCAATGACCTGCTACACCAACTACATGTCACGAATCAACACCAAACACTCAACCTAGTGGATTTTTTTATTATTTTATTTGAAATGAGTTGAAGTTGTTCACACAAGAATTGTCATTATTTATTCATTTAAATTATCCATAAAAATGATTCAGACTAATAGTCTGGATTTGTGCAGCAGTATTTGGTAACATTTCCTTTTTCTGAACTTCTTCACGGCAGTCTCTTCACTGAAAAGGGTCCCATCTTTCTCAGGTAGAACCCAAGCACAGCTAGGGTTCTCATGCTGTGTTTTTATATACATATTAATGTCAGTGTTTGTAAGTTCAGTCTCTCCATTTCTCGTTCATCATGCTTGTGAGAAGCACTTCATCTTCATCATAACACTTTAGTTGAACGCGTGTCTCCATCTCTTTTATTTGAAGTTGTGTATTCTGCAGCACTTGTAGTTGCAGCGCATGCTCAGTGCTCATAATAATACAGACCCACATCCCAAGCGCTGGTGTGAGTTTGCTGTGGTTTGCGTGTGTGTGTGTGTGTGTGTGTGTGTGTGTGTGTGTGTGTGTGTGTGTGTGTGTTTTAAAGGTGGAAACTAATTGTCTTATATGTTCCAGACTGGAGTTTGAAAGGCAGCAAAGAGAAGAACTGGAAAAACTGGAAATTAAAAGGTGTGTCATATGACTTAGCAAACATTAATAGATGCAAAATACTTGTAAAACATGTAATTGAGATAAAGCAGTCCTATCCACTGATTTACATTTAAGATTTTATCTAAATCAGCTTATGCAAATACACAAAAGTATCCAAAAAAAAGCTGCGTAAATCATTAAAATATTTGGAACTTAACTACAATAATAAATCTAAAATGTGACTCTGGACCACAAAGGGTCCTGGACCAGTCATAAGGGTCAGTTTTTTTTTTAATTGAGATTTATAAATCATCTGACAGCTGAATACATAAGCGTTCCATTGATGTATAGTTTGCAATAATAGGACAATATACAACCAATATAAAACCATTAAAAAAACTGTAAAAAAAAAATTCAAAAAAAAAATAAAAACATAAAAAAAATATAATATTAAGCATAAAATAAAAAGTTTTTAACAATGCATATTACTAATCAAAAATTAAGTTTTGATATATTTACGGTAGGAAATTTACAAAATATCTTCATGGAACATAATCTTTTCTTAATATCCTAATGATTTTTGGCATAAAATAAAAATGGATAATTTTGACCCATACAATGTATTGATGGCTATTGCTACAAATATACCCCAGCGACGTATGACTGCTTTTGTGCTCCAGGGTCACATATAATAATAATTAATAAATCAATTTAAAATGAATTAATTTTGGACCTAATGACAGTTCTTTCCTTTGTTTTGTTGCTGGTCCAGACGGCTGATAAAAGAGATGGAGGAGAAGCAGAAGTGTGAGAAGGCGGAGCTTGAGCGCATGCAGCAGGAGGTGGAGTCTCAGAGGAAGGAGTCTGAGCAGGTGCAGCTGCGCATCCGAAGACAGGAGGAGAGCCTGCACAGACGCAGTCAGGACATCGAGAGCCGCCTCCGAGACTTGATCGCTGAGAAAGAGAAATTTCAGGTCAGACTGCTGATCAGCAAGTACTCGCTTTTAATAATTGTCAGTCAGAATTAAAATCAAGACACTGATATTTTATTGTCTTAATGCTGTAATTGTTTTTTTTGTGCTGATAAAATCATAACATTTATTTCTCCACATGGCGCTTCATAACAAATTGTTGCACAGTAGTTTATACTAGGGTTTGTTTTTGACTCATTTTCAGCCACTTCCACACCAAGAGCCAGAATCAAAACTATTTTCTTAAAAACCTTATTTGGACTTTTTATATGCTACTGTCTGTTGTGTTCAGGAGGAGAGACACCGAGAGCAGAAGGAACAGGAACAGCAGAAGCAGAAGAGACTGCAGCCGAAGCAGAAGCTGGAGGAGGATCTGGAGGAGGAGGAGGATGAAAAGGCTCAGGCCCAGCGAGAGCGAGCAGAACAAAACGAGCTCTTTCGTGAGCTGGAGCGGCTCAAACGAGAACGTGAGGAGCAGGCCGTCAAACTCCAGCTGGAACGCAGGTGAAAATGTCAATGTCATTTATCTGTTGTTAACACTTGACATAGAAAATATGATGATTCTCAGTAATACATATTCGTGTGAAATCAATCCGAGTTCTGGACTAACTTGCAGATAGATTTTTTTAAAGTTTAAATTTAAAAATTATTGTTTACATTTTTTTTTTTTTTTACTTTATAATAATAAAACAAATAATTATATTATTAGTAAAAATGATTTAATAAAAAAAAATTAAATAAATACTTTTTTTTAAATTCAATTTAAATAATTAAAATAAATATTCTATTACTTAATATTAATTATTATATCAAAATATACTAAATTATTATATAGTAGTTAAAATAATACTAATTTAAATTAACAATAAAATAATTTTATGTAGTTATATTTATTAAAACAAATACATATACAGTTTACATACGTACATATATATATATATTATTAGTTATAAATAAGCAATACATTTATAATTATATATTATAAATATATTAAGATTATATTATAATTATTTGATATGTAATTAGATAATTTATATATTAATATCTGTATGGAGCTATAGCTGTATGCATGTGTTTGAAACGATGTGAAAATGAATGTTTTGAACATCAGCGTCTGGAGGAGCGAGAGAAGGAGCAGCTGAGTCTGGTTGGGCGTATGGAGGAGCAGCTGAGGGAGCGCAGCGAGGAGGCGGCCGCCCTGCTCACACCAGATGAAGCGCGGCGACTGGACGAGGAGAGACGGACGCTCACCGAGCTCAGGGAGGAGCTGCTCAGAGCCAAGGAGGCGCGGATCGATGGAGAGGAGGAGGGCGGGGAGGAGGCCCGGAGGAGCGCGCAGGCACGGTATGAACATTTCAAGCAGATGCAGGTGGAGGAGCTGAGTTTGCTGGAGGAGACACTGATCCAGCAGAAGGACCGACTGGAACGAGAGGTGGCCCATGAGCGCGCGTCACTCGGCCTGCTGATGCACACGCACAAGGACAAACAGAGACAGGTACAGGGCTCCTTGTGTCCGAAGCACACTCAAAACAGGAAAACTGAGGTTGTTTGTATATCCACTGCACTTAAATTTAATATTGTGTTGTTCATTTTTAAATTCATATTTTCATTCAAAATGTACTATGTTAGAAGAAACAATTGTTTGAGATGATTCTTTTCAGTGAATCAAAGCATGATGCAGTGCATCCTGTGTAGGCCAATTCATGAACAATCGATTCTTTTGAGATGATTCTTTTTAGTGAATCTGTAACATACAGCGTATTCTGATTAACAAACAAATGACTCTTCTGAGATTATTCATTTTATTGAATCAAACGCATATAGAATGACGGGTGTAGTCTGAGAAAAACATGATTCTTCAAAAACAATTCACTATATTGAAACAAAACATGAAACAGAACCACAATACAACAACCCCTGTGTACTGTGTAGTCCAAAAATGGACCAACAAATTAAACCTTTAACACCAATTTAGGTAATTGAACCATAATACAGCAAGCCCTGTGTAGGTTTTAAATGGTCCTTTTTAGTGAATCTGTAACATCCATCAGGACCATTATAGTCCGATTAACAAATGACTCTTATGAGTCGGACAGTTCAGTAAGTTATGAATAGTTCAGTAAGACAAATTGCCAATTTAAATTAGTGAATAAGAAAAACTAAATAATTTAAAGCATTAGCAGAGAATTGTGAGAAAAATGGACATTATATATCTAAAAGTAACCAAATGAATCATAATGGAATCAATATGAGAATGAAAATCAAATCAAATTGACTCAAGACTCTGGTGATTCACTTGCAGGTCTGTGATATGATGGAGCGTGGTGTCCAGGACGTGTCCTCTCTGGGTCAGGAGGAGGTTCTGATCCAGCAGGCCGAGCACAGTCTGCAGTTTAAAGAGAGGCAGCTCCAATCTCTCTGTGAGAAACACCTCCCTGCTGTCTCAGAGGAGCGACAGAGAGCCATCGAGCTCCTGGAGAGAGTTAGAGGAGGGACAGGGTCTCCTGCTTTGGACGGAAGTCCAGAAGATAGGGACAAAGAGCTGGATGAGACTCTATATCAGGTAAAACTCTGTTCAGTCAGATGGTCTCTTCCTACTAAGTGGACAGCACTTGGATTAGTAGTAGCATCTTACAAATACTTATGTATTTCACTTTTATCCAGGGTTTCTACACAGAAAGCGGAGTATGAAAAATTGCTTGCATTTCCAGACTTTTCCCACGATTTAGTTTTCTATAATAGAAATAATATTTAATATATAAATATAATAAATGTATCATACAAGAAGTGTGTTTTCTTGGCAGCTGTTTAATGATACTTTAGTGACTGGCAAACATGACTGAATGAATTCAAGGTGCATTTTTTCATTAAGCAAAAATGCAGGTTATAGGGGTTTTGGGTTTCTTTTGACAATGCACACAGCCGTATTATGCCATCAGACCATTTCGTGTCATGGTTTCTCCACCGTGTTTTAAAGTGGACAGTAGGCCTTAATATTAGAGGAACCACCATAAGGAAAGCCAGATTCTGAGCAAATAGATCTGTTAATTCATGTGCATCCATGCTCTCCTAGTAAGAGAGCTTTCTTCTCCATAGTAAGATGGCAGTGACACTCAAAGAAATAGGTGACAGTATCTGTAAAACTAGAAATTTTAAAATGTAAAAAATTCCCATGTGCATGTGATTAGTTTCTCAATGGCGCAAAAAGACATTCTTTTTTTTAAGGGGCTCTAAATACTTACAACTCCACAAAATACAAATTAAAAAACCCAAAATAAAACACAAAATATTTAAAAAATACCATAAAAAACACCAAATATAAACCCAAAAATAATGCTCCTTTTATGTTAAACATGGTTTGAAGATGTACTGAAAGGTTTGGAAATTTAAGTCTGGAAAAGCATGGAATTTTGAAATGGAAAATGTGTAGGAACCCTGTTTATCCAACTTTATCTGTCTGTATTTCTCTGCAGGTAGAGAAGGAGTTGGAGGAGAAGGAGGAGCGTTTGTCTCAGTACAGTGCGAGCACCGAGCAGCTGCAGCAGCTCCAGCAGTCGTACGAGTTCACGGCAAACGTGGCCCGTCAGGAGGAGAAGGTCCGCAGGAAGGAGAAGGAGATCCTGGAGTGGAAGGAGAAACAGCAGCGGGAGGCTCTGGAGCAGGCGGTCGCACGCTTGGAGAGGAAACACTCCGCTTACCGCAGGAGCCTCAGTCTGGAGCCGGACGCTGAAGGGCCCAGAAAGAGGTCACAGTCTGCTTTAGGACAGAGCACTTCCAGGTTTACAGGAACACAAGACCTGGACCAGGACAGGTGTGTAGTTGTTTTTTAGGAGGACACTAGAACAGGGGCTCCCCTTGTGAGGGACCCTTTTGATAAATATAAAGGCAGCTGGATATTTTTATGAAAAAAATGCATATTATTAATACTGTTTGAGACAATGATTAAGGTATGGTAATATGGTTATATGGCAGGGCTGTAACCACCATAGACATTTAGGGGGACAAATCCCCCCCCCCAATAATTAAATGTGGCCAAACTGTCCCCACCAATGTTTGAAACTCTTGCATTGATCTGCTGCACTCCATTACGCAGCGCTCTTGTTAGGATGACAAACACCTTTATATCTAAGTTATATCTTCAGCCTGCTCTGCCTCTGCAGTCTAACAGCGCTCGTCAGTGTCACAATAACTGAGCTGGCCAATCAAATCAAAGTAGGCAGGTTTTACCATTCACAGAAGCAGAGCGCGATTTCCAGCGTGAAGCGTGAGTTTAACCTTGAAACAAGACATCGAAGTAAGATGTGGAAGTTGCAAATCATTTAATATTAATCCACTGTTTTTTACGTAAAAATAAAAACAATTTAAAATATAAAAAAAAAAAAAAAATATGAAATTTTCGATTACCTACAACCTTCAACCTTGCATCTCTTTCAACAAAAATGAAGCTGTGAGTTTAGTTAGTTAAAAACAGTGATTTTACCTCCTCGTTGTTGAGTAATATAATGTAGCGATCCCATAGACTGTAAAAAAAGAGCAATCCAGTATCAAAGCTATTATATTATTAAAAGTCGCTGGGCAGCGGGCCATACACAAGTTTCTCTGCTCTGATTTGTGTGCGAGTGGTTTGTGTGTGTGTGTGTGTGTGCATGAGACAAGTGCCGCGTTTATATAGCTTTTTATGTACTGTAAATTTTTATTATTATCAACCATGCATTAATTATATCAAAAAAAATATGCTCATCAAGGCTGTATTTATTTGATCAAAAATACAGAAAAAAAACATTAATACTGTGAAACAATAAATATTGGTTTCCTATTCTAATATAGTTTAAAATGTAATTTATTTCTGTGACGCAGCACTGAATTTTCAGCATCAATAGGCTACTCCAGTCTTTGGTCTCACATGGTCCTTCAGAAATCATTCTAATATGCTGATTTATTAACAGTTGAAACTGTTGCGCTGCTTAATTTAAAAAATTTTTTTTTTTATAATTTTCTTTTGGAACCTGTGATACTTTTTTGATTATTTGATTAATAAAAGGATAAAAAGAATAGCATTTATTCAAAATAGTAATCTTTTCTAACAATATATTTCTTTACTATCACTTTTTATCCATTTAACACATCCTTGCTGGATAAAAGTATTAATTTCTTAAAAGAAGAAAAAGAAGAAGAAAGAAACAATTTACTGACCCCAACCTTTTGAATAGTAGTGTATATTGTAACACAAAATTACCTGCTATTCTATTTCTATTCTATTCTATTTTTGAATAAACACTGTTCCTTTTAACTTTTTTTATTTACCAGTGAATCCTGAAAAAAAAAAAGTATCACAGGTCCCAAACAATATGAAGCAGCAAAAATGTTTCCAACATTGATTATAAATCAGCATATTAGATTGAATTCTGAAGGAAGTAATAATGCTGAAAATTCAGCTTTGTTTCACATGAATAAATTATATTTTAAAGTATATTAAAATTGAAAACTGTTATTTTAAATTGCAATAATATTTCACAAAATAATTTTTTTGTGTATTTTTGATCAAATAAATGCAGCCTTGATGAGAGAAAGTATTGAAAAAAATCATTAAAAAAACTACTGATTCCAAACTTTTGAATATGTGTGTGTGTGTGTGTGTGTGTTGAACTTTTATATATATATAATATATATATATATATATATATATATATATATATATATATGTATGTATAAAGTTGGTCCCCCCACAATGTTGAAGACATGGTTATGGCCTTGTTATATGGTCATTAATATCCTAAGTGCCCACTCTAACAGCCCTAAAATAAATGTAGTTAAATAAAGAAATAAAGAATCTCGCAAATGTTTTACGGACCCCAGAACCCTCTTGTTGATTTGAATGTGATAAATCTAGAGCCGCTTTGCTGAGTCTTTTCTTTGCTCTGGATGTTTCTCAGGATGGAGCAAGAGATCGCGCAGCTGAAGCAGAGGATCAGTGAGAGTGAAGGAAGTGTGCGGAGTCTCAGTGTGAGCGGGGATGAAAAAAACAATGTGAACCAGTCGCCCGTCAGCCCCATACAGACCCTCCCGACTGTCCTGTCCATAGGAGACGAGAGGTACACACCACAGCTGCCTTCACTGCTGCAGCTTGAAATAAAGATTTTACTGCTTGGGTGTGATTTTGTCAGTATGTAATTTCATTTTTGGCTGAACTGGTCATTTGACTCTCAGGATTAATGCGTTTATTGAAGAAGAGGTGCAGCGGAGACTGAAGAACCTGAACCTTCTGAACAGAGAGAACAACAACACACTCTCACTGTCTTCAGACTCACTGCAGGTACAACACTACACCCCCAGACAACATCAAATCAAGCCCGTTTTCTTACATATGTCCAGAAATATTCTTTGCATTTGAAATAAATAGTGTCTTGTAAATAGTTTTGCTTTTTAAAACATAGGTACATATCAGTGTTGTCATTGTTAATGAAAATGATAAAGTGGCATTAAATCACCCTCCCTTTAATTGAATTCTTAATTAAAATAATACAATCTTTAATTGAATTAAAGCTGAAATAAAATAAGATATAAACATTAAATATATCAAATATGTCTGTATGAAATTAATATAAATTAAAGCTAAAAAGAAAATATAACAAAAGCACATAATGGTATATGATATTATAATGATATTAGTTAAAATAAAATAAAAACTGGAACTGTAAAAAAAAAAAAGCTAATTTAAATTATGAACAAATACTATACTATATAAATAATACTAAAATAACAATGTTACATGTCATCTTGGAATATTTTTTACTTTTACTTACTTTAGAAAATCTAGTCATTTCTGCCAGAGTTACTGAGATGACAGAGAAAAATAATATTATTAACCAATAATAAACTATTATAACCTGTAAAATATTAATAAATATTCTGAATATTGTCTCACTCAAGAATACTTTACCATACAGAAGTGAAATATGTTGTTTATAAACTTCATAAAATAACAACACCATAATACTATCATTATAACAACAATAAACAAAAAAAAACAACAAAAATTTCAATTTAACTCAAGACTAAATGCAAAAAATTTGGTACAAAATGTCCAAAAAAAGCAATCCCAAACTGAATCTGCTCATTTATTTATTTATTTATTTAATTGTACTTTCTGTGCTGATTTTAGCTGAAAGCGCAATTGAATTAGCCCAACTGTTTTCTGAGAGATTCTGTGTGGGCTTGCTGAAGAGGAGAAAACGGTTTAATGTTACCCAAGTCATGCACAAGAGACACATTAAAACCCACAGAATTGTTTTTGGCATCAACAAAGTTGTTTAACTCTGCAGGAGGAGGAGCAGGATAGTGAGGGTAGCTCTGTGAGATTGACGGATGAGGTAAGCACAGGCCTCAGCCAATCAGCACCAGCTGAGCGCACGGTGATTTGCATGATCCAGCCTTAATTTGCACACCTCTCACAATCTCTGATATCAGTAGATTGGGTCTTTCCTCTGCGGTTTTTCTTCTTTGGAAGCATGCATCCCGCCCACCGATGTCTTGCATAGATGCATTTCTGCTTTTGCTGTAATCAAACTGTTTTTTTGCTAACTCACCAATGAGAAATGACAAATAAGTGCTTGCTTGATCCCCTAAAATCAGCTGCTACTAATTGAGACTGTTAAAGTTGTGTTAATTGTTATACAACCCTAATAAAATGTTTTAATCTCTCAGGACAGTGATAAAAAACGCATCGAACAACGCAAACTGAAATACGAGGTACTGTTTTGTAAGCTTATGCAATGTTTTTTCATTAGCACTTCAATTGAGGGCATTTTCTGACCATAATTTCCCATCTTTCCACAGCGGCTGGTGTCGATTCCTCTGGATCCCAGTCCAGAGAGTCTTAAAGATCCGGTGAAGATCAGTATTCCCCGTTACGTCCTGTGCGGTCAGGGAAAAGATGAACACTTCGAGTTCGAAGTCAAGGTTTGTCTGCATTTTAAACAATCACTGCATTATCTGTGAGATTATTTATCTGACCGTGTGGTGACTGCAGGGTGTCTGAATGGTCATCTTTGATGTTTTGAGATTTGGGCTTTTGTCCTGTGTTCAGATCACTGTTTTGGATGAAACGTGGACGGTGTTTAGAAGATACAGTCGTTTTCGGGAGATGCACAAATCTCTGAAGCTGAAATATCCAGAGGTATGACTTAAATAGAAACAACTGTGACACAACTAGTTGAACATGACGCTAGCTACACGAAGGTTATGGGTTCGATTCCCATAGAATGCACAAACTAATTAAATATATCAGAATGCTTTGTAAGATGCATTGGATAAATGTATAAATGTAAACATTTCAAATCAAATTTATTCATATAATTTTTTAAATATTTTTTATCATATTTTATTTAATTTTTAAATATATATTTCACCCCAAAATATTTTTTTTGCTTTATTTACATGTAATTAAAATTCATGCATGCATAAGTTGCTCATGCATAAATGTAAAATTCATCAAACTCATTCATGTAACCTATCAATTTTTCAGTATTTTTTTTTAAATATTTCATCCCAAAAAATGTTTTTAACACCATCAAATAAGTTTTGCATTAATTTCATGCAAATTGTCATGATTTTTAAAATTTTTTTGTCCCACTTAATTTTGTGGTGAAGTATGACTTGGATGTTTTTGTGAGATTCCTCCAACTATAGCATATAAGATGTTTAAAATTTTGAATCTCATTTTAGCTTGCGGCTTTGGACTTCCCTCCCAAAAAGATTTTTGGAAACCGAGACGAGAGAATGGTTGCGAAGCGCCGGAATCTGCTGGAGGTAATCAGATGTGTTTCCAATCCATCACTTTTGAACGAGAAACTTCTGAAGATGCTGATGATGTCATTGTGTTTTCCCAGCAATACCTGCAGAACTTCTTCCGCATGATGATGTCACCCTCCTCCTCTTCTCCTCTGAGAACAGACGAGTTTGGACTTCACCTCTCAAAACACGCCGTGTGCAGCATCTCTCCTTTCTTTAAGAAGGGAGTGTTTGACTACAGCAGTCACGGGACGGGCTGATATACACACACACTCCAGTACAAAAAACACTAATTTGCATAAACACAAACTGAGGCAAAGACATTTCACCTTAAAATCAAAAGGAAAAATTATATTATGCATAAAGAAAATCGAGCCTGATTTTGTAACCATAAAGATTTTTGCATTGCGACATTATTTTCATGGCAATTAAGCACATTTTTCCAAATCAAAATCTCGTAATATTATACATTTTGAGTTTTTATTTCTGAGGTTTTGCGTAAGCATGGTTCTCATAGTAATACAGAGTTTAAAAAATCTTTTATTATTATATGAAAAGTAGCATACATTTAAAAAAAAAACAGTAGAACAACAATACTGCCATGATGGATAAATTATTTTAAATTTAAATAAAATATCATTATTGCCATGAAAATAATATCATAATGGAAAAAAATACTATGAATACAAAAATAGGCTTTTTTTTTCTGTAAGTGTGGAGGTGAAATATGTCCTGGATTCATTCAGACACTATGTACTCACTCAGGAAAGTTTGAAATCAAGAGCAGGAATGGTAGAGTGACTTAAAATAGAGAAAAAACAGGAAGAGAAGGATCCAAAGTAGATGTAAATAATTTTGTTGTGCCTTGTTGGCAATAATTGAGCTTTAAACGCTTCAAAGAATAGGAAATCTGGACTTAATCTTACAGCAGATGGTCACTGTAACCATAACGTTTTGTGTTTACATCGAGGACCACGAAACCTGTTTCTGTGGACAGACAGGACGTCCTGTAGCTGCTACTTGGGTTTGTGATTCACTTTAAATCATGTTCATGTTTAAGTTGCTGCGTATAATGAATCTATACTACTTTAGTCTGGAATTAGATTATGTAATGTGAACGGCAGCCTGTCATTGGCTCCAGATTAAATGAATTACAGTAAATCTGCACTAATATCCATGAAACTCAGGCTAACATTGCGAAGGTTTTTTTTTTATTTTTATAACCACTAAGAGGTCAAAGCTCACAAAGTAGCACATGAAGTGTGAGCTAATGTCTTCCAGAAAAAAAGAGAATGCTTTTGATTCAAAATTACTGTCGTACTCAACGCCCTGGTTGCAGTTTGAGTAGAATATGCTGTAATAACATGTCCATTGACAACTATTTAACTTGATTAATGATTAATTTTCAGCACTATGAAGCCATATGTAAATGTAAATGTGTTGTACACTTGATCTGTACAGTGGAGCTTGTTCTCATGATGACTGGAGGAAAGGGATATACTGCTATATTAGCCGTTGAACACTAGAACGCTTGTTTTCTCTAAAAGAGTACTGAGAGTAAGATGTATACATTTTTAAAACACTGTTTTCATTTGCTTTTTGATTTCTGAGAACTGAATGTAATAATTTGTGGGTAACATGATTTGGTAACTCAGTTTTAGAGAGAAACAAAAATTTTATAACCAAACATAAATAAATCATTATTTATTTATGATTAATTACTCAAACAAACAATCTCAAAAAAAAAGTAGAGTCTGCTGATGCAATATTCGTGTGTAATCATGTTCGTGGAAGTAAAGCAGATCCCGAGTTGATTTAAGGATTCTTCCTGTCCTAGGACTTCTGGGGGTCGGTCGGAAATTTGCTTATTTTTGACAGATCGGCAAACGAGACATTCGCCGAACCCCTTTTTGCTGGTTTTGCCTGTAAATTTATCACAAGATGGCAAAGTCAGAATCTCACTACAATTCCATTTTTGGAGGAATGCGATTGGCTGTGGTTTCCATGCTTGACCAATGAAAATGCAACAGACCTGAGACTCATGAGGCTTCCAGCCAATCATGTAGAGGATCTGAAATGTAGCTGGAACTGAACCGTCTTCATTGCCATACATCTCTAGAAGAAATCAAATTAATAGAATAACAACTTCTAGGATCATCAGGTAAACAAAACACATTTTAATGTCTCTACATCAGTCCTTCTCAACTTTTTTGACTCCAAAGCTGCAAAGACAATACTTGTAAGCCCCTCCAAAATATTTCTGATACATCTGCAATAATGACAAAGCTGCTTATTTTCAAAATATCAAGGAGTGGCACTACAATAAATACATTTCATAACTCCAATAACTTACCAATGAATAACAAGAATTTTCTATATTACCAATAAATAACAATAATTTTCAATCATAAATAGACATTTCTATGCAATAAAATGTTTTAGAGATTGACAAAATTATATAACATAGAACGTATTATGAAATACGATTTCATCTTACATATATAAATATAGATACGGTATATCCAGGTTATGCAAAGATCACGAAAACCCTGATTCTTGAATTAAAATGTCAGTTGTTAAACGAACGTATTATGAAATACGATTTCATCTTACATCTTGATTTTTAATTGTTTTAGCTGATATTAAACCTTTTGTCTCATTTTAAATAATTTTAATTTTCCATCTTGCGACCCCCCCCTGCTTGAGAATCACTGTTCTACATAAAAGTATTCTTGTAGAAATACAAAAAATAATAAAAATCAATACTACTGAAATTTAAATCGTCATAACGTTGGTTTTAAACAAGTATTTAATTAAAATATTATATCAGAGGTCCTGGACTACACTGAAGTACATCATTTAAAGACATAACTTACATTTTAGCATAACCACTGTTCCACATATAATTGTTGTAGAAAGTATAAAATATATAATAAAATAAATACAATGGAAATTTAAATTGTCAAAGTGTTCGATGCAGTTCCCAGTTTGCAGTCTCACCTTTATAAATGGCAGCTGCCGCCAGTATAGTGTCTCTGTGTAGAAGTGACTTCCTGTTCCACGCACAGTTGCTTTCACCCATACCTGAAGCACAGGAATAAACTGTGAACACATTCTCCTTTTCATAACATAACACAAGACACCAAATTGAAAGAGCTTACCTTGTAAGTCCCTCATGACCTCCAGCATACCGGGATAATGGACCTGGACTTCATCAATGTCCTGAATGATGACACGAAAATGCCTCAGAGTAGTCACACATAATTCAACTCAAAACTTGAATCAGTGTAATCAAACGTTGATATAGTCATACCACAGTGAGCATGTTGAAGCCGGCCCGTCCCAGCAGGTTGCCCAGATCTGTGACGGCCGTGTATGATAAAATATGAGCAAAAAAACCACCCCCCCCCACCACCTCTAACAACAGAAAACATCACAGCACATAAAACATCTCCCCTCCGACCACCACTCCAATGAAAACAACACCCGGCTTCAACACAACACCTGGTGGATCTGAACCACAACAACAGGGTATTTTGTATTATTTATATTGTGCGACAGGACCGCACACTTGGTTTGATCCTCATACCTGTCTCAAAGCTCCAGGAAGATCGTTGATCCAGTGCAGACTGAGGAGACAAATACTGCTTTATAAATGACAGTTCATTCTTTAAATTTCCCATCATGCACTGCGGCAGTACTGTACCTCAGGCTGCTGAGCGCTAGGTCAAACGTGTTTTCTTTAAATGGCAAAAACTCCTCATCTGCCAAAACACACTGAGTAGGCATCTCACATTTCTTCCTATTTCTCTAAAGAACAAGAAAGAGAATAAAGTTTCACTAAGGCTGCGTTTGTCTGATCAGAAATGCAGCAAAAAACATAATTCTGTGAACTTTATTTCAAAATTTAAAATAACTTTTCTATTTGCATATATTTTAAAGTGTAATTTATTCCTGTGATGGTAAAACGTCTTCAGCGTCACATGATCCTTCAGAAATCACTCTAATATGTTGTTTTGCTGCACAAGAGATATTTCTTGTTCTTAGCCATGTAAAAAAAGATTGTTGTTTTATGGTCGTATCAATATTGAAAACAGTTGTGCGGCTCAATATTTTTGTGGAAACCGTATTGCAAGTTCAAAAGAACAGCATTTATTTGAAATAGAAATCTTTTGTAACATTAGAAATGTCTTCAGTGCCACGTTTTTTCAATTTAATGCATTCTTGCACAATAAACGTATTAATTTCTTTAAAAAAAAAAAAAAAAAAGTCTTACTGACCCCAAAAGTTTGAATGGGCATAACTAAAGCCATTTATAAAATGTAAAGTTTATGTTGCAGCTGTGCTTTAGTAAAATAAAGACATGTTAAGTCTCTTACCAGGGAAGAGTCTGAAATGTCTGTTAAAAAGAGACGTTCAACGATGTCCTGAGAAGAGAGAGAGAATCAGTGTAACTTTAAGGAATAATTTACTTTCTTCTGCAGAACACAAAAGCAGATGTTGTAAAGAATGTTCACACTGCTCTTTTTCAGTCAGTGTACATGCTCTCAAGCTTCTAGTGTTTGAATATGAAAAAAAAAAAATTAGCCTTTGTCTCCTTTCGCTTAATGTGAACATTAAAAAAAAAAATACCTCAAGTCATTATGTATCACAACATCATGAATGTACAGTACCTAAAGGCAAATTTTCTTTTAAGAGTACTATTCACACTATTGTTATGAACGGCTGTACCTTACTCAAATGCTCCGCGATGTGACTCTTCCCACATCCTACATCCAGAGCCAGAGGGAAAGTCCTGCAATGACATTCAGGGATCAGAAAGTACAATTTTGTTATTATTTACTCACCCTCATGTTATTCAAAACCCACATGACTGTATTTATTCTTGTGAAAGCAAACAGGATATATTATTCAGGATGTCAAATTTGCTGTTACGGTGAAAGCGGATGGGGACTGGAGTTGTTGAGCTCTTAAAACTCTAGCACACCACACTCTAATCCAATTCTATAAAAAAAAAAAAAAATCCCCCCCCTATAATAACTCCACTCAATTTTCAAACTTCTAACTCCTATCTTCTCTGTTCTTTTTGTATTCTATCTGTTTGTTTTCTTTTTATTTATTATACAATTAACAAAAAGCAAAAATAAAAAGGAGTTAAAAAACTACCAACAATAACTTTGTTAAGGCTTTTTCTAACTGTTTTCTTTTTATTTATTACATAATTAAAAAACTAGCAACGTGAACTGTGTTAAGCTAACTGTGGCTTGTTATAGCACTTGCATATCATTGCTCTTTTGTTGATTTTGATTGCTTCCATTGTCATCATTTGTAAGTCGCTTTGGATAAAAGCATCTGCAAAATGACTGCACGTAAATGCAAAAATAATACTTACATTTATAAACTTCAAAAAAAACACACATAAAATTACTTAATAATACCATAAATATATCACAAAAGCTCAACAGTCCCAGTCAACAATCATCTCTCGGTGCCCCAGTCCCCATTCACTTCTATTGTGTGGTAAACAGTAGTGCTGTCAAACGATTAATCGTGATTAATCGCATTCGGATCCAAAATAAAAGTTTTGTTTTACATAATATATGTATGTGAACTTTTTATAAAAATATATATATATAAAAAAAAAAAAAAAAAATATATATATATAAAAAAATAAAAAGTATATATATTTATATAATTTATATTACAGATAAATATATTAAATATAAAAAAAAACACACATATAAAATTTATATTTTTATTAGATATTTAATATATAAACATACTATTTTTCTTAAATATATACATGCATATCTTTGCATTTATATATACATAATAAATATACACAGTACACACACATAGGCTGTACTATGTAAACAAAAACTTTTATCTCGGATGCGATTAATCGCGATTAATCGTTTGACAAACTGACAGCAGTAGTAAATAACAGACTGGACATTCTGCTTTTCTGCTCCAAAGAACAAAACAAAGTCATACAGGGATGAAACGACAAGACAGTGAGTAAAACGATTTTTTTTTGTCTGAACTGTATCTTTAAGAACTAGTGTCAGGATGTTTAAAAGGGATTTTAATAAGCGGGCAGTGACCTTGAGACATCATAAACTCTGTCGGCTAATCTGCTCCCCACCTGCAAACACAACGAAAGCAGAAGTTTATTCACACAGCTTCAGTTCTCCGAGAAACAGTAATAAACCACCTCACCTCGTCTCGGAGGTAATCGTATTTGTCGCTGTCTAGTAAAGATGAAGCCCATTGCTTCTGCCTGCGCTTCATGCTCCTGTCAAACACGTTCATAACGCCTCCCTGAGAAGAGAGACCCCTCCATCCCCTCCACAGACATCGCAGAGACCGGGGGCTTTTCACACTGAGACTCATGCTTCTGTGCTGATTCTCATTTTAACACATGATGTCTGCCGCAACTCTTTCAAACACAGTCTTCTGTGTGCCTCAATGGAGCTCAGCTCTGCGCCGCACAACAGAGACTGTGTCTGCGGTAAGACCTGGACTGGAGCAGTCCGGACTCTGGAACATGGACCGAAATTCTCACTGGGGGGGCATTTCGTTTTATAATAACACAAACTCTTAAACTTGTAAACTAAAACAGAAATTAAAAAATAAATAAACAGTAAAAAAAACAACAAAAACTTAAATTGGTCAAGTTCTATATTAAAACAGATTTTAAAAGATAGTTCAACCAACAACAATTCAGCAAAATAGTAATAACCAATAATAATTCAGCAAACTCAAATCGCCGAGTTTTGTTCTGCGCTATTATGACTTTTATGTATTTATGTTAGAATCCAGTCACCGCTCAAATCGCCGAGTTTTGTTCTGCGCGCTCGCGAATCCTCTCTTTATAACAAAGCGTAGAGACTTTTTTCTATTCTATTCTATTCTGTTCTATTCTATTCTATTCTATTCTGCAAAACAACATTAATTGAGTCGGAAAGGGGGGAAGTCGAAATAAATAGAGAACAACTGACATGTACAACATATAAAGTGTGGCTTTAGTTTGAAATTCATTTTTCATCGTTAAAGGTATGTAATAGTAAAAACAATAATAAATGAAATAATAAATTATAAGAAGTAAAATTGCTAGTAAATTAGTGATTATTAAAAAAAAACTTGCAAACAAATAATGACAAAAACGAACCTTATCTATAATTAAATAAAACATTACATAACATTAAATTAAAATAAAATAAAATAAAATAAAATATTATAAATTTTATTAGTATTTTGAATTATTACTGTAAGTCTATTTATATTTCCAGCAACAAACTCACAATAGCCTCAGATTTATGTTTGGTGTGTTCAATTTAAAGTTTTATTAATATTTTAAATTCCTTTTTATTTTATTTTATATTCATTATTCTAATGTCTAATTAGTTTTTTATATATATATATATATATATATATATATATATATATATATATGGTGTGTTTTGAGCTCTTCGTCTTGCCGTATGCAAAAAGGGGCGTACACAGAATGTCAAAGTGAAAGGAAAGACTCGTCTGGTGTGTTTTGAGCTCTTCGTCTTGCCGTATGCAAAAAGGGGCGTGGCTAAGGCTTCCAAGATAAAACAAAAATAAAAAAGAATAACGGAAAAAAACATGTGTGCAGTTATGCAAAAAAAAACGAAAAACAAAACTATTAACGTTATCACAAAATGCAATGATGTTTTTTCAATTAACGACCTGCACAGTGTTTTAGTTAACAGACACTACAGACATAAAAATACAGCCAAATGACAATTAAACAACATAAACTCTAATTTTAAAAAATCTAAACCTTGTAATACTCAGCCAAATGACAAGTAAACATTATAAACTGTAATTGGACAACATGCCTTCGTTTTTGAATTAACTTAAATCTTGCCTTGGTAATACTGCAATATAAAGTTTGATAACAAGCACCTCCTTTCTCGTACTTTGTCAGTGTCTTTTTGTGATTTAAGGTCGCTTGTTGAAATCTGATTGAATGAAATGAAAACTGATTTATTACAGATGAAAACATGAACATGGGCGGACTTACCCATTAGGCAAAGGTAGGCGACTGCCTTGGGCCCCCCAAAAGCCAAGGGCCCCCTAATGCTTTTTCATATAGGAGATGCGCATTAAGCGCGGACACGCGAACGGTTGCTGTTTACGGTGTTTATGCACGACAATCGTCTGCGCGTCCGAGTTGAACGTGCTTCTTGTGTATACCAGCTTGTAGCAAAATAAAATTTTATGCATCTAAAGCTGACTGCCGCACGAGCGCGAGGTCCCTCTTTCCCAGCGCGCGCACACTTATCTCTCTGCGTTAAGCGCGCGGCTGAAAGGAGCTGCGCTTTCAGTTAAAACACTGATATGTTGCTTCTCTAATTTTACATATAAGTATAGCTGAAATCACAGCACAGCTATTGTCTTCAAGCTATTCTGTAGCCTATTTGATTTTTATCAGACGACGGCACGATTATATATTTTTGTGCAGATTAACTTCTCGGAAGGGAGAGCTGGTTAGTCTTAATGGGTCGCGTTTCAGTCACTATTTCATATTCATCCCGTTGTCTGACAACAAACAGTCAAATGTATCAATGAAAACAGTTTTGAGAATTTAGCTGCATCAAAATACAGTATGTGGCACAGAGAGGCAAACAAATGTAATAATAAATAATAAATGTACATTTTGCATGTTCAGACGTGAGCTGCCCTGTCATGCGAAAATGCAAACAGGTTTGTGTAAAGTGCTCAGTGCAAAGAAAGAGAAGTAATAGGAAGCTAGTATTTCTGTTTTTTTTTTTTTTCATGTGTCTAATAGACATGAACAAGTTCTTTGAAAAACATCTATGACCTATGAAAAATGTCTACTCTTCATGCTCTGTTAACTGGTTTCACTAATAATAAACATTTATTGCATAAATACATTTTTGCATTACAAAAATGCCTTAAAAGAAAGTGTTACAGGTGTGCATATTGACACAGAACAATGAGTTTTAAAGATATGTCAGAGCAAGATATTTTCAGTTGAGACAGCTCAAACATGCATTTTAGTCTGGGACTAGCTTAAGCCTTGTCTGTGAAACCATGGGGAAAATATTAATTTAAGGTACATTTAGAACAGATAAAAATGTGCGATTAAGTTGTGATTATTCACAAGTTAACTCATGACAATCATGCCATTAATCGTGATTATATATTTTAATTAATTGACAGCAAGTTAAAATGAGTAAAATAAAATGTAGGCTTACGCTGGTAACTCACATTTTCATTTTACCTGATAAAGTACCATTTATGAGCTGAGCTGTTTTGTTTAGACCTGTTACCGGGGAAACCACTATATTTCTGACTCCAAAAGCACCTCCTACTGGCAGAGAATGAATGTGCATTTTCAATAATCCAGTCTGCAGTTTTTGTTCAGACCAATGCGAATATTCACACACACAAATCTGTTTTAAATAATATAATAATTTATACTTCTGACTCATCCCAGAAATATAAAGTTTCAGTTGTGAGGTTTATCATTTTATAATTTTATTTTGTTTTATGTTAAAACTAAAAAAAAACGGTAAATCAATTGCTATTTCGTGTTCTACAACATGAAATAATAAAAGTATCTGCTAAATGAATAAATGTAAATTAAAGAATCCCATTAGAACATGTACATAAAAAAATGTAGAACATTGGACACAACAATCTGGCACCATTGTGCAGCAGCAAGCATCACGACAAAAAAGGACCTTGAGGGTTTATCTAGGTAAATGTGTGCAAATGTATAGGGCCCCATTCCTATATTTGCCTGGGGCCTCTTGAAATACACCACTTCTGTGTGTTTCACATAATGAACATGAAGCACATTATTTTGGGTTATCTGTGTAAGAGATGTCTCATGACATTTCTTTTAATGAATATACTCTTGAAATACACCACTTCTGTGTGTTTCACAGGTTGATGCTGTCATCAGGCTCTTCCGAATAATCCCCATGGCCTCCAAAAACACTGTAAGCGGCGACGACCGCTTCTCGAAGGTCCACAAGGACCCTCGCTTCTGGGAGATGCCCAGCAGAGAGCACAAAGTCAAAATCGACAAGCGCTTCAAGTCCATGTTCCACGACGAACGCTTTAAACTCAAGTATACGGTCGATAAACGCGGCCGACCCGTCAACCAGACGTCCACCGAGGACCTCAAGCGCTTCTACAATCTCTCTGACTCCGAGCAGTCGGACGAAGAAGAGGAGAGCGAGGAGACGGAAAAGCCCAAGAAGGAAAAGAAAGTGAAAAAGGCTGATGAGCAACCTCAGGATGAGGGTGAAGACGAGAGCGATGAATCTGAAGAGGAGGCAGACGCCGAGAAGATCCCGAAGACAAAAGAAGCTAAGAAAACCAAAGAGCCGCTGGTAAAGGGAGTGAGAGTGTTTGAAGAAGGTACTGCATTAACTTTATTTTAGAAATGTGACCCTGGAGCACAAAAGCACACATAAGAAGCACAGGTATATTTGTAGCAATAGCCAAAAATACATTGCATGGTTTAAAATGATCGATTTTTCTTTTATGCCAAAAATCATTGGGATATTAAGTAAAGATCATGTTCCATGAAGATATTTTGTAAATTTTGTAAATATATGAAAACTTAATTTTTGATTAGTAATATGCATTGCTAAGAACTTCATTTGGACAACTTTAAAGGCAATTTTCTCAATGTTTTGATTTATGTATTTTTAATTTTTTTTTTTTTTTTGCACCCTCAGATTTTCTCGGCCAAATATTGTCCTATCCTAACAAACCATGCATCAGTGAGAACTTGTATATTCAGCTTTCAGATGATTTACAAATCTCAATTTCAAAAAATTGACCCTTTTGTCCTGTTTTGTGGTCCGGGGGTCACATATTGCATTAATATGCATTATTAATCTGAGTAATGCATCTGATTGTTTTGTTTTAAAATGGATCTTTTGAAGCCTATACGAATGTATTTATGGCTTGATACGGTTTGTATTGTTTTTAACAGATGAGGACGAGGATGAGGAAGATGATGGCGTGGAAGAGAGTGAGGATGAGGAGGAGGCTGATGAAGATGACGAGAGCGAGTCAGGTGATGACAGCGACAGTGGACCCGATCTGGCTCGAGGGAAGGGTAACATTGAGACCAGCTCTGATGAAGATGACGATGATGATGAGGATGAGCTGGAGGACTATCTGCGGCGTGAGGAAGAGGAGATCGAGCATGACTGGGGAGAGATGTGGAAAGATGCTCCACGCAGTGACAACGTGAGATTTATTAATCAGAAACTGCTGTACTGAATACGCATTAACTCATTAACTATGACTTCTGCCTTAATAAACTCATAATTTGCTGTTTATTAATAGTTAGTAGGGTGGTAGTTAAGTTTAGGAATAGTGTAGGATTAAGGATGTAGAATATGTGCTTTATAAGTACTAAGGTCCTCGTACTGAAGTGTTACTGGTTGTTGCTAGTGTGTTATTTCCTGTGTTTGTGTGTTTAGACGTCCCGACGGTTGTAAAAGTTGTTGCTGCTGTGTTATTGATAATAAACAGTGTTCCTAGACTGAGTGGTTGGCTGGTTTGTAACATGAACTGGGACTGACTGAAAGCTAAGATTCCTGGATCTCTTCAGTTCGTTTAGAGCCCGAGGTTGCGTGGTGCTGTCTGTGACGGAACGGGACAGTTTCACATGAAGTCCTTGACTCTCTTCGCGTTATGTAACATTACCATCTCAGTGCTGTTCAGCCGAGTCTGGACTGGTGATGTGTGTGACGGTGTGTATCACATGTCAGTTTCTATCCCATCTCAGTGGGGAAGCTGATGAGCGCTGAACAGTGATGTGTGTGTGTGTGTGTGTGTGGTGTGTCCCGGAGATCCGTCTGACGTTGGGGAAGGGAGGATGAGCCTGCGCAGATAAGGTAACAGCCACAGTACGTCACTGTCTGAGCTGTTTCAGATTCTTACTCGGGCATCCCAGAACAAAATGCAAACAAACTTACATCAAAGAAACCTTTCATATTCATACAAAACATTCTCATAACAAAATCAGCACTGAAAAACACCACCAAAAAATTCAGTCTAATTAAAATCGATTCATTCAGTACTGAAAATTAAAAAATTTAAAATAATCGTCTTTAACTGAAACATTATATTATTAATCAGTTTGCATGCACTTAAAAAAAATCAGTCAAATTAAAAACTAACCTTTTTACAATGTGTATTTTTGTGATTATGCTGTGTTGCATGCTACATTATATAATTAATTTGAATTTTGAATTTAATTTAATTATTTTTTTAAAGAAATGAATGGAAGAATGCAGTTAATTGTTCAAAAGTGACAGTGATTTCTGTCTCAAATAATTGCTGCTCTTTCTATTCACCAAAGAATCATTTAAACAGTTCCACATTTCTCACAAAAATATGAAGCAGGACAACTGTTTTCAACACTGATGATAATCAGAAGTGTTTCTTGAGCAGCAGATCTGCATATTAGACTGATTTCTGAAGGATCGTGTGACACTGAAGACTGGAGTCATGATGCTGAAAATACAGCTTTGCATCACTCGAATAAATTACATTTCAAAATATATTCAAATAGAAAATAGTTATTTTAAATAGTAATAATATTTCACAATGTTGCTGTTTTTTCTGTGTTTTGGAACAAATACTGTAAATGCAGCCGCCTTGGTGAAACATAAAAAAAAATCGTACCTACCTGTATCTCTGTATTCTTCAGCCTTTTGACAATATTTAACATCTTCTAGCTTTATATTCACTCTGAATGGTTTTCAAGGATCATTTGATCTATTTAGTTTCGCTCAGAGGAAGCGTGGTTTTAACCAGTGTGTTTTCAGGATCTACCGAGAGAAAGTGCGAGACTATCAGTTCAAGCGTCTGAGGTATTACTACGCCGTGGTGGAGTGCGACTCGGTCGAAACCGCAGCAAAGATTTATGAGGAGTGTGACGGCTATGAGTACGAGAGCAGCTGCTCAATGATCGACCTGCGGTGAGAGCCTCACATTCACAGAGATGCTAGAACTGAAACCATCAGGAACACAAAGCTGCTTTCTAAGAACTTGGCTCATGTTTGTGGCTCTGGGGGTTTTTGCAGGTTCATCCCTGATGATGTGACGTTTGACGACGAGCCGAAAGATAGAGCCACTGATGTGGATTATAGTTCCTACAAGCCTAAACTCTTCACATCGACGGCCACCACCACAGCCAAGGTCTGTCACGCTGAGTCCTACATCAGATCTGAGCTGCTGACTCAGTGTACTATAATGTGTGTGTTGTCATTAGGTGGAGCTGACGTGGGATGAAACGGATCACGACCGGGTCACGGCTCTCTGCAGGAAGTTCAATAAAATAAGAATGTTGGACATGGACTTCAAGGCTTACCTGGCCTCCTCCAGTGAGGAAGAGGAGGATGAGGAACAGACAGAAGGTAAGTGTTGACTGAATCATCTAGCAACATTATTCTGAACTGTCACTGGTACTTTTTTCATTCATCAGGAATGTTGTTGTGTTGAATTGAATGTTCTCTCAGCTGAGAAGCCCGCTGAGCCTCTTCCTGAGGAGAAAAGGTGCAGTAAAGAGAAGAAGAGCACAGAGCAGATCGCTAAATACAGAGAACTACTGAAGAGCATTCAGGACAAAGACAAGGAGAAGGATGACAGCATGGATATGGAGGTCACATGGGTACCAGGTATCAGATTTTTTTTATTTATTTATATTGCATAGATTGTTAATTCTAAACATTTAAATTTTAATATTAATATTATTAATTAATATAAATTTTGTTTGTTTTATTTTTTAATTGTTTAATGTTTTATTTTATAATTAAAAGTAGCATTGCATGTTACTGTTAAGAATATAATTATAATAAAATGCATTTTTATTCTGTAAATATATTAAACATATAATAAAAATAAATATAAAATAATGTATTCAATATGTATACATATGTAAAAAAAAATTTTTTATTTATTCATAAAATGTCAAAAAATTTATTTATATTATGTATTTATTGTTTTATATAATATTCATTCATTAAATATAATAAATAATTTATGAATATATATATATTTATCAAAAATGTTTTGACTGCAAACATAAACATATTACTTTTTGATATAAACAGTATATATAAATACATATTTTAATTTTATTTAATACTATAAATATATTTGTAAAATGATTATATTTTTTAAATATATATTTTTATTTTATTTATTAGTAATATTTTGTATTTATATTTAAATATAAATATAATAGTAATTATAAACTATATAACGTTAAATTAAATTGGTACATGTTATGTAATATTGACATATTTATGTTTTATTAATGTTTACTCATTTCATTGCTTTTTAGGACTGAAGGAAACAACTGAGAAGCTTGTGAAGAAGAAAATGGAGGGCAAAGATCAGCTGACTCCGTGGGAGCAGTACCTGCAGAAGAGGAAGGAGAAAAAGAAAGAGAAAAGGAAAGGAAAGAAGGTAAATGTTTCGCTGGGGAAAGAAACATGTAGTTTGTCCTTCATTTCTGTCCTTCTGACTCACATATGCTCTTTTGTCTTGTGCAGGAAGCAGAGGAGGCGGAGCCTGTGATCAGTGATGATGAACTTCCTGCTGATGTTGACCTCAGTGACCCCTTCTTCAAAGAGGAGCTCGGCTCGACAGGTTAGTGTCATGCTTTCTTATATTCAGCATCAGTTTCTCATATTCCTTTAGGAAGTATTACACCTCTAGTGCTCTAATCTATATCCTCTCTGCAGCATCCCTGAAAAACAAAAAGAACAGGAAGAAGAATGAAGAGAGGACACCCGAAGAACAGGAAGAGCTGGAGAGACGGAGGGTATGTTTCTCTGATGTTCATGAATGTGTGTTTGTGGGTAATGCATCGTGGGTAACGGCTGTGTCGTGGCGTCTAGGCTGAGATGGAGCTGCTGATGGACGACGAAGACGACGACAAGCACAAACATTTCAACTACGACAAGATCGTAGAGCAGCAGAACCTGAGCAAGAAGAAGAGGAAGAAGCTCCTGAAGAGCAACACGGCACTAGAGGAGGACGACTTCCAGGTGGACGTTCACGACTCGCGCTTCCAGGCCGTGTTCACTTCCCATCTCTACAACCTGGACCCGTCCGACCCGGCCTACAAGAAGACCAAAGCAACGCAGAGCCTCCTAGAGGAGAAACAGAGACGCAGAGAGGAGCGACAGCACAGCCAGGAGGAGGCGCTGAAGAGCAGAGCCCTGCAGGACAAGCATGGAGCAGAGGCGCCCTCATCCTCCACTAAAGTCATGGACCCCGGTTTATCACTGCTCGTCAAATCCATCAAGAACAAAACTGAACAGTTTCAAGCGCGCAAGAAACAAAAGACAAAATGATTCCGATTCTGAGAGACTCGAGTCTGAAGTGGATTCTTTAATGGTTTTCTGGAGTCTTTGTGTGTTACTTTAGTGACTAATTTGTGCTTGGAGACAAAAGCTTTTGATAATAAACATCATACTTTCTCCTAGTTCAGACTCGATTAATTATGTTTGCGTCAGACTTTTGTAATTGACCGGCTATTTTTGGATGAAAACATCAAGGGTTTGTTTAGTGTTGTCCTGTAAAAAATTATTAAATACTATTTCTGTATTTTACAGCAAAGTAGGGATGTAACGAATAACCGCGAGCCGGTTGAAAAACTATTAAAATCTGTGCTGATTCAAATCGGTTGAGATGCTAAGCAAATCGTGATTAATTTAGGTGTAGGAGTTTAAATGAATGTATGTCTGAGGGGAACTTACTGTCTTTAGAAAAGTTTAGATGGTATTTTTTCTTTTCATCTTGCCTCTGTATAATGCATATTAAAGTTCATAAGTGCAACGCTGCTTCGTTTACAGCAGAAACCAAGGAAACTCTTTTAAGCACCACCTGCTTGCAGAGAGTGAATCTGCGTCTCATTCAGTTCGTCTGCTGTTTCATGCAGATATTTTTATGTGAAGTTTCACAAAACTGAAGTTAAACCATTCTGTTTATGCTTCAGAATTTCTAAATTATACAATCTAGTTTAAATTAAAAACTGCTCATGTTTCATGTATGCAGCATCTTTGTTTGGATCTTTATTAAAATTCATAAACTGAAACACATTTTAAATGGAAAGAACACAGAAAAAGCCTTATTTTGTTGTATGAAGAGATTTATTTTATTTGTGTTATTTATTTGATTTGGGGCTTTTTTAAAAATTTCAGTTTAGTTTTGTTATTTACATTTACATTATATTTAAATTTAGTCATTTAGCAGACGCTTTTATCCAAAGCTACTTACATATGAGGACAATAGAAGCAATCAAAACCAACAAAAGCGCAAAAGAATATGCAATTTATTTTCTTAATTTAATATTTCATTTAATTTTTGTATTTTAACATATTAAACATTTTATTATTTCATCATCACTATTATTAATACCTAGTAGTAGTAAGTTATTTCGTTGTAGTCAAAAAATTAACTAAAAATGTAGAAATAAAAACTAAGGTTTTTAATTATTCGATGCTGCAATTCTTAGTCTAAAGTGTAAATATTTTATTAGATTTTTTCAATTTAGATTCGTCAACTGATTTAATTTTTATTCCATACTTAGATTCTATTTAGAATACACAACATAAACATGAATATGTAGAATTTTGCATACAACTTCTACATACAAAAGTGAAATAGATGTTGCAATTCCCTTTTTCTGCTGTGGCAAAGAACGATTTCTATTGATTTAAAGGGATCGTTGAAGCAAAAATTAAAATTCTGTCATCGTTTATTAACCCCATCATTCCAAACTTATGAGTTTCTTCTGCAGAAAATCTATAATTCTTCAAAATCTTCAAATCACCGTCAAATTTCAGTTTTGCCTGAAAAGTCAAATATGCGCCCCCCAAGAAGAGATTTGATTTACTGTAGTTTCAGAGTGTCACTTTGAAACAAAAATATACACCGAGAAGCTGGAGTTAAAGTTAGCTTTATTCATGTTGACACAAACGCCGCTCACACATTCAAAAAAGTCTGTTGGCACTTTCACGGGCACCTCACTTTCTACACAACAGAAGAAACCGGCTTCCTCACTCATGCCATACATCAAAATACAGCGATGAATGAATGAAAACCTCTTACACTTTCAATTCCAGTGAATACGACCAGTGCTCAGAGCATGTAAAAACATCTCGACTCATGGTCCAGGAATTTAGTGTACATGTAAGAACCGCTTGGGTAGTTCACATCATTAAACCCAATCCAGAAAAGGCACAAATTACAGAGTAATGTCAATAACACAAGGTTTGATTCGACCAAATGAAGCAGAACCCCAGTCCAGATCACAAGCATCTCAGAAGAAAAACCAACAGAATAAAATGACTCTAAAATTGTGCCACAGTGTTACAAAAAAAAAAAAATACACAGCTACTTTATGAGAAATAGTGCAATTAAGGTTAGACATACACATGAAAGAGCTGGAGTGTTGTGTAGTGGTTCAGGTTGACATATTTTATCACCACAGTATCATTTGTACAGTTCCTGAAGCAAATGGTGCTTGGTCTCGCCGCCATGCTGTTAGAGATGATTGACAGGGCGTTGCTATGGCGATTTATTACTGGCCTTAGTAAACAATCCCACTGTCTATGATATCGCGGTCCCTATATGGCTCGGGTCCCTCCTTTAGTGTCTCCGACTTTTTTCTCTCCCCATTTTATCGCGAAAATCCCAAGTCTGATTGTTGGAAAAGTGACAGATCAGAACACCTTGAGTTGTGCACCGTAGTTTTAAACTTTGAAGGAATACTTCAACCAAAAATGTAAATCTGATGACAATATATTCACCCTCAGGCCATCCAAGATGTCGATGAGTTTGTTTCTTTATGGGAACAGATTTGGAGAAATTCAGCATTACATCACTTGCTCAACGATGGATGCTCTGCAGTGAATGGGTGCCGTCAGAATGAGAGTCCAAACAGCTGATAAAAACATCATAATACTCCACACCACTCCAGTCCAGTATTTGCTTAGAACTGTTTTCTGCTTGTAAACGGCTCCTGATTCAGATAAGGCGACTTTTTCAGAACTGAAGCGACAGTTTAGTTAACTTTTAGGACTGAAGCGACAGTTTAAAGTTAAAATTTATTAATGGTCAAGATGTTAACTGATGGTCATGTGGATTACAGTGATGTCTTTTTCAGCTGTATGGAGTCTCATTCTGACGGCACCCATTCACTGAAGAGCATCCACTGGTGAGCGAGTGATGCTACATATCTCCAAATCTAACAAAATCAACAAAAAAACTCATCTACATCTTGTATGTACATTTTTAGTAAACATTCATAAAAAATTTCCATCAAATTTGAACAACTCCATTAAAAAAAAACCAATAAAAAACAATAACAAATAATCTGTTACAGTTTGAGTAATAATAGTAATAGTGATATTATCTTAACCACCACCACTAGTTCTCCCTCGCCTCATCTTTTCTCTCAAAGTCTTTGTAGAAACCCCTCTTAACTTCATGCCGCTTACATACAATGTTGTGTTGCACCAAAAATGTTATAAAATATAGGATTACATGAATATTAAGTAGAGAAAATAAGTTTTTAGCGAAACGCTTCAGGACAAATTGTGCTTCACGTGTCGAGTAAAAAAATTATTCAAATACTTTAAAGCTTAGTAAAATACAGTTTCATTACGATACGACACACAAGGCGATACAAATATGATTCTGTAGAATAAGTCAAGTGTGTGACTCCACAAATTAGATTTCAAGATATTAAATCACAAGAAACACAACATGTCTGCTGTTAGTCAGAGTAAACATCACGGAATGATTTAGTGTAAACGCTGTCTGTCACGTGACCTATAAAACGCCTCAATGGAGACGCCGTTACCGTTTTACAAACGCGCAAAGGATTTATGTGATGCATGTTATTTGTGTTGAAACGTTTAAGATTTTCTTTATCTTTAGCAGACATGTTCTTATTAGTGTCTTTCAATAATGCTTTGAGAGAAAGATTTATCCAGCTAAATAAGTGGATCATAATCTCTTCTCTTAACGAAGTACGTCACATAATAATGAAAATGAGATCATTTACTCAACCTCATGTCATCTGGTTCACTTGTGCACCATTTTACAAGTGATCTTAAGTCACAAGACAGCTTTTATGGGAGGAAACTGGTCGTTATTGATTCAAAATAATTCACTCGTTCAATTGAAAACTAATCAAAGGAAAAAAATAAAGTTTTGGGTTGGTACATTGATTTGCTTAAATACAGTAAAAACAGTAATATTGTGAAATATTATTACAATTTAAAGCAACACTTTTTGATTTGAATATATTTGAAGATGTAATTTATTCCTGTGATGCAAAGCTGAATTTTCAGCATCATTACTCCAGTCTCCAGTGTCACATGACAATAAACAAATCATTCTAATATGCTGATTTGCTGCTCAAGAAGCATTTCTTATTATTATGAATGTTGAAAACAGCTGTGCTGCTGCTTATTAATTATTTGATGATTAGAAGGTTCAAAAGAACAGAATTTATTTGAAATAGAAACCTTTCGTAACATTGTCATTATTGTAACTTTTACTTCATTTAATGGATCCTAGTTGAATAAAAGTATTAATTTATTATTTAAAAATACAGTAAACAACATTTGAAGTGGATCAAAAAAAAAAAAAAAGTTAATCAAAGTTGTCTTAATACAAGAATGCATTTTGGTTTTAGGACAGCTTTGGTGAAAGGTTTTGATCCACTTCAAATGTTGCCTACTGACCGCAAATTTGTGTGTGTTGTAAATTACAGCTCACAAGTTATATAGACCGCTTTAATATTTCTGAGCTCCGACAGCCCCAGTCTCCATTGATCCTGGACTGAAAACAGCAGCATGAAACACGACAGTGAGGTTGAGTAAATGATAACCAAACGTCACTCTTTTAGATGCACAAACACTTCTAACATAGTCTATATGGATTGTCAGTAATCTCTAATAATCTTTTTGCAGCCTTCGTGCAAATTCTGAGCAGCACTTCACTAAACACTGGGTTCTAATGAATCAAGCGGGACGCTCTCAAGCATAAAATATGAGTTCAGGGATCTGCCCCCCCTGCACACCCGTCCCGTTGGTGCTGTCTGAGGAGCACTGGAACTGGAAGGTCACCTTCCCGCACTGGACCTCCGTCATCCCCTCCTGGCCAAAATAACTCAACTCGTTCCCATCCAGGACCACGCTGGCCGTGTAGAAGGTGTCGGGTTCGATCTGCACCGGGTACTCGAAGAAGACGGGGAAGGTGTTGCTGGAGCCGTCGGAGAAGTACTTGATGATGGCGACGCCGAGCGTCACGCTGCCTTGGCGCTTCAGCTCGATCTTGGCCTGGTACTCAGCCGAGCCGCAGCTGGAGCCGTACAGCCCGAACCCAGCGATGAAGACGCGCTTGTCCACGGCGAACTGGATGCTGTCGCAGCGCCCGCGGTATCGCCACTGATTGCTGCGGTAGGCGCAGGACTGAAAGCGGTGGCACCTCTGCGGCGTCAACCCTTTGCGTGGTTTGCAGACGAACTTGAGCTCCGGTTTCTTGGCCGCTGTGTACCACAGGAAGATATCGTTGGTTTCGTTGAGTGTCAGCACGCCGGACTGCGCCACACCGTTGGCGAAATCATCGAGCGCCATCGCCGGGATCCGTATCAGGTAGATATTCTTTCCCAAAACAAGCCGTTTGTTCTCGATGCTGGGCTGGAGTTCCTGTCGGTGACACTCGGCCTCCGCCCAGCTCAATGCCGCCTCCAACACCACCATCTCCTTGGCGTTGAGCGTCTCGCGCCGCAGGATGCTCTCCAGGGTCTGAGCGTCGATGTCGCAGAACCCCTCGGAGCGGAGCGCGAGCTCGGCCTGCGCGTCGATCACCTCCCAGCAGCGCTGCGTGAGGTCGGGCTCCTCGAACAGGCAGCTCTGAGATAGCAGGACGCAGGCGTTTCGTGCGCTCAGGCTGGTCTCCAGGAAGTTGACGCAAGCACGGGCCAAGTGGGGAACGATGTATTTTTTGGCGGCATACAGCGTGGCGAGAACAGTGTCTGCACACAGGTCGATCTCATCACAGTAGATATACCTGACAACAGAGCGCAGACAATTCTGTAAATTCTACTGAATGCTGCTGTCATTTAAGCAAATGAGAGACAAACCAAATACTAAACATTCACTCAAATTGTTAAACTGATAACCATTTATGAAAAAAAAAAAAGATTACATTTATAAATTTCTAAATAAATTGAAAATGTATTTCCCTATTTTAATAAAAAATGCTGTCAAATAAATTATATTTTTATCCTTAAAGACCCTGTAACATAACATTTTGAGATTTTGTAATGCAATAAAGTAGAATTTAAATGCATTTAATCTATATAAATAAATAAATAAATAAATAAATTATATATATATATATATATATATATATATATAGAGAGAGAGAGAGAGAGAGAGAGAGAAAGAGAGTTCTAAAAAGTAAATTAAACCTGAAAAATTTTCATCTTTAAACACCACAACATTGTTTTAGTACTGGAAAAATATTAGAACTATAAATGCATCAAAAAAGTTATACGTGTGTGTGTGTGTGTATGTATGTATGCATGCATGTGTATAAATTATTTATATACACCATAAAATCTATAATCTATATAAAGTAAAATTAATAAATGATACTAATATTTTTATGTTGTTAGAAAAATAAATCACTAGTGTTCTCAGACTTTTGGACCTCAAGTGCTATCTTCATGGCCCCATCACAAAAAAATAAATAAATAAATTGGTAAAAATGTTTTGTTTCATTAACAGCTTTGAAAACTGTACTTCAACATGGCCAGGAATGAGGGTGGCTCAACATCAGGGATCCGGATCTCATCATTATCTTCGGCCAGTTCTCCGTAGAACATGGCATGAAATACAGAACTTCCCACAGCCAGGACATACTGAAAGAGTGAAAGACAACGAATTCAAAAAGAGATTATAAGCATCATCCAAGAACAAGTCCCAGTCATACGTCACCCCAAAATCCAGAGGAAAAAAAATATGATTTTGCATTATATACAATATATTTTGCATTTATATGACCTTGCACTCTCTGGGTTCCTCCAGGTTCATTCAAGTGTGGTAATGTTGTACCTTGTGTCCTGGCACTCTCTGGGTTCCTCCAGGAGGTCCCACCACAAAATGAATATCGGCCATCTGCTCGTTGTTGAACATGACTGCGTTTCTGCAGAAGACAAACGAGTGAGACCCTACACGTACAGTGGCTTCAGTAGAACAGAGCAATGCACAACAGAAAGAGTGCCTCACCTCTCTCTGATGGAGGGATACAAGCCTTGCCAGTTACATCCCTGAATGGTGTTGTTGTTGCACACGTTCTGCTGCTGGAACTGCTGGACAGCGGTGGGTGCGACAGGGGCCAGTTTTTTGGCAGGAAACAGCTCAGCGGCCATTTTACCAAAACATGTCAATTAATCAGGACGATTTCATGACGGGGGATCTGGCAACCTGAAGACAAAACAACGCCAGATATTCAGAAGACACAAAAAGCATTTATTATATATATATATATATATATATATATATATATATATATATATATATATATATATATATATACACACCCACACACACATTTAATACAAATGCTTGAAATGACTCTTTGTATGCATTTAACGTTACCTCAACACGTATTTACGAGTTTATGACATTATCAATCCAAACTGTCATTAGCAACCATTATATCTTTTTGATTTATTTTTAATAGATCTGTTTATCCATGCTATCTTAAACATAACCTACATTAAACTGGCGCTAAATGAAGCAGTTCACATACATTTAAAAAAACAAACAAAAGTGAATTCACATTTATTCCTAGCCTCGCATAAACAGTTACGTTAGCAATCACAGCTAAAGCTGCGATGATCCTCCCAATATCACAGAACAGCAAAAATACCGTTAAATACGAGTTTGCATGATCTAGAATCTAGACTGCATTTAGTAAATGGGTTGATAACTGTAATATCAGTGATAACAGATCATCTGAATTCAGATGCAAGCAACAGGAAATAAACAAAAGCAGCCATCGGGTTCACAAACCTGAAAACCCCCCAAAACATCGAACTAAAACACCATCACGACACGCCTGCGCTCATTAACTAATAACAGTTCAATAGCAGTGATTACCAGAGGCTGATTAATGCGGCAGGTTTAGCGATTGAGTGAGGAAAGTTTGCAGCTGGTTTGCGCGTCAACATCCGCCTGACCGACTGCGCATGCGCGGTGGAAGCGCTTCACAAATAAATACAATTATTATTATTATTCGAGAGAGAGAGAGAGACTTTCCGTTAACAGTAGGTACAATGTACTTTCGATATTTTATTTGAGTTGTGTTGATATTAAGAAACAAAAACTAATGTTAAGGGCAACCGTAGCAGATAACTTTTAATACAGCCGTGTCTTGATATGATAAGATATTTCACACAAAACTGCAAATATTTGCGGAGACAAATCGCTACCAAATTATTCGTTTAAAACCAATCATATATTTCATATTTCAAACATATATTTTATTGATACTAATAAGGCCAGCAGGTGGCACCAAATGCAAGGTTTTAGAATAATTGATAACTTTTTTAAATCGTTGTAATGATGTCTTTCCCTAAGCCAAATTGACGTATGCTTTTTGTATAATTTATTTAATTATTTATTGCGTATTTATTTATTTGTTTCACACACACACACACACACACACACACACACACACACACACACACACACACACACACCACACCACACACACAACATATATATTATATATATATAGATATTATATATATATATATATATATTATATATATAAAAACAATGGAATTAATGGATAATTATAATACAAGAAAGTTTAGCTCAAAACATTATTGTATAATAAGTACAGTTGCAAATAATTGCAAACGTACATTGTTTATAAATAGTCTCTCTTGCCGCTGACAAAACATGCATTACAAAAGGATATTGGATTTTTGAGCCTCACACATTTTTAGACGTCTACTCTTATCCTAAGCATCTTCAGTCTTAAACATCGAGGTCAGTGTGTGAAATTCACAGACTGCAAAGGATCTCTTTTATTAGTTATAAAATAACAAGTATTCAGATGCATCACTGGAGTTCCACGGCCAGCAAACCTCTGACTGAACATTGACCCTGGAAAGCAGCTTGACTGGAGCTTAACAGCAAAAAGAGTCACAGGAATGCAATGATGCCCTTGTTATACTGATGCAAAGGCTTTACGTAATGATTTACTAATTACACTATAGAGGCCTCGGCTTTTGGGGAATGCTGGGTAACGGGTCTCTCAGTCAGACTCCGACAGGCGGAAGGGAAGGGGTCCGTAAACAAGCCACACTTTTATTGTCTGGACATTGATTTCTATCTCTCAGACCAATTCTAGGCCATTTAAAGGCTTATATAGAGGTTTTTAAACTAGGAAATGACCATTGTTTGCCCGTCGACAGTAGTTATGGTTAGCTTGAACACAAAATTGTTCTTTTTATTGTTCGTGTGGAGTCTCATTCTATGTTTACTCTTCTATTCATAGATCCAGTCTGTTTTCTTCGCTTTTCCAGAAAGTCTGAGATTAAACTGCTGTGGTAAAGCTTGTGAAATGTCGTATTAAAATATGAGTTTATTAAAACATCAGTTTGCTTTTATAGGATGGTTGATTTGGTTATGGCAGACACAAAAACATGCACAACACAAAAAGAAACCAGAATGTGCCCACGTTGTATTTGGACACTTAGCCACACTTGCAAGTGGCTGAATTTTATTGTATTCTCAAACAAATGCTGCTAAACCTTTTCTCGAAACTTATTTTCATTTGTTTTCCACAGCATCCACTGTTTTAACATTTAAGCTTAAACTTATTTTTATGAAACGTTCTCATAAATAAATAAATAAATACAATTTCAAAACATACAAAAAATTCCCAAAATGTTTATTCAAATATGAATCAAGATATATTTGCATATTTTCTACCAATATATGTTTTGACTATTTTTTGTATATTAAAAAAAAACTATATATATATATATATATATATATATATATATATATTACAAATAAAATAGATTTTAAAAGAAAATTTGCCCTATTTATTTCAATCCAAGAAAAAGAAAAAAAAAAAGAAATTTGTTGTCTATAATATTTTAACATAATACATTTTAACAAAAATCTGCAAGGACCATAATTTACAATGTTCCAAAAAATTGAATATTACATTATGTGAAAAAAACATGAATAAATGATTAGAAATTTAGTTTTGATCTCTAATAGGCTATTCCATTCTGCATTTAGCCTTATTGTAGGATATAGTAAGATTTATTATTAGTAAGATTTATTATTAGATTTATTATAGTAAGTTTTTTTATTGCCAATTTATTTTCTTGCCCTGAAAAGCATTTTTAAATATATTTTGGTAAATGAAGGTCTAAAGCTAAATACATTTTCTATTTCAAAAATATATATATGTATTTGCAATTTATATTTGAGTAACCACAGATAATGAGCTGGGATTAATAACATATGCAGTTATATTTACACAACTCATGTGGCGTTGCAGCCATAACATTATACAGTATCTGCAAATACAGATTTTGTATCATTTTAGTTGAATGTGGCTGCTAATGAAATCTCATGTTCTCTTTTTCCTCTGTAGTGAGCGGCGGTGATTTATGCCCCAAGTGTATTGTGGGATATCAGAGTCTCTGAACACAGGGTTGGTACGACTTTTCCTACTCCACAACGATTTAAATTTGGCCTTTGTGAGTTTTTCCCTTCTTTTATTAGATTATCTGTCATTTTGCAAAATGCATTTTGTACCAAAGGTTTATGATTTTGAGAAATTGCTCTGAGTTATGATCATTTGAGCCCACCAGAGCCCACAGTGTATATACTGTTTAAGTATACTTTCAAATTTATTTCAAAATATATTTCAGCATGCTTCCAATATGTTCCACTAATATTTAACACTTAAAAATTGTGCATCTTTCTCTCTCTCTCTATACATTGATCAGTATCACCCAGCTCTATTTTCAATGTACTTTTCTTCCTAACGGTCCTGTCATGGTGTCACATTTAGTGATGTTTTGTTGTGAGTGACGGCACATGCATTCACCCCCAAACCCCCCAAGATCCTTTTCAAATCCTTGAGCGAGCAGATTGGCCAAAGTCAATTAGAAGTCTATTACAATGAAATGCTGTTTAGGGAGATAAAGGATGAATTAGCCGTACTAACTCTCTTCATTCATAGCCTCTCTCTTTCTCTTATTCTGTCAAGTGGCATTCATTGAATTGAATAATACATCTCATGCCTGGGAACCGCAGCGTTTAGACTGAACACATGGTGTGATAATGGGGGGCTCTGTATTCATAGGCTGGTCAGTTCCTGCCCCTTGTATTGTGCACAGGCTTTCTCAGGGCTTAGTGTATGTGTTGTGGAGAAGGAAAGGGTGGTAACAGTGTTTCGTGAAGGGTATTGTAGTATTTTTTAGTGAGGGCTCTTATTGTTCATTTGGCTGCGAGTGAGATGAACAGACGGCTGGGCTGCACATCCAGGTGCATTCTGGGATCCAGTGTGTCTTGATCCAACCCCTTCTTTGTCACATCATCCATTGTCATAACCTCAAGCTGTGTGTCCATATCACAGAAAGTAATTATGAGAGCATGCTACTCTTACACACCTTTGCCAGAGGTTCCATCAAAGAAAAGGCAGTTCTGTACAAATTAAACTAAACTAAACAGCAATTAAAACACCAACAGAAGTAAACAAAACTAAATGGAACTAAACAAAACTAAACAAGACCAAACTGCAAATAAAAAGACAAAACAAAAGCAAACAAAACTAAACTAAAATAAACTAACAGCAAGTAAAAAGACAAAAGAAAAGCAAACAAAACTGAACTAAACAGTAATAAACAAAATTAAACTGCAAGTAAAAAGACAAAAAACTATCAAAACTAAACTAAACAGAACAGCAAGTACAAAGAAAAATGAAAGCAAACAAAATTAAACAACAAAACAAAAGCAAACAAAACTGAACAAAAAAATCTATTAAAAAGACTAAACAAAGCAAAACCAATAAGCATGTACAATGACAAAAGTAAACAAACCTAAACAGAACTAATCAAGATCAATCTGCAAGTAAAAAGACAAAACAAAAGTAAACAAAACTAAACAGTAATAAACAAATAAACTGCAAGTAAAAAGACAAAAAGCTATCAAAACTAAACTAAACAAAACAGCAAATACAAAGAAAAATGAAAGCAAACAAAACTAAACAACGAATTAAAAACAAAACAAAAGCGAACAAAACTGAACAAAAAAGCTAGTAAAAAGACGACAAAACAAAACCAATAAGCAAGAAAAATGACAAAAGCTACAACAAAAAACAAAACAAGACCCAACTTCAAGTAAAAAGCCAAAACAAAAACAAACAAAACTAAACAAAAAAACCAAATAAAAACAAAAAACAAAACAAAAAAAAAAAAAAAAAAGACAAAACGAAAGCATACAAAACAGCAAGTAAAAAGACAAATCAAAACTAAACAAAAAAGCATTTAAAAAACTAAACAAAACCAATAAGCAAGTAAAAAGACAAAACAAGACCAAAAAGACAATTCATAGATAGATAGATAGATAGATAGATAGATAGATAGATAGATAGATAGATAGATAGATAGATAGATAGATAGATAGATGTGATTATTCAGCTCTCAGTTCAGTGGTCTTTTAGCCAGATCATGAACAGACCAGCACTAACCAGCATAAACCAGTCTGCAAATGTAGGTCTGGGTCGTTCTTTCTGTGCTCCACTGGTCATTCATTCAGCTGTAGGGACCTGTGTTCACCTCCAATGAATAGTCAATAAAGAGCCCATCACTTTTCGCTGCATTTGCTTGAAAGAAAAGAATCTCAGAAAGCTCTTCTCTGGCCAAAACGGTCACCCCTGCCATCTGTGCTGCTGTTCTCCGCCCTCCTGCGCGTGGTTGAAAGGGATAATGGAGTCTTGAATAAGTTTTGAATACTTGAGAATAGACCGTCCCTTATTATCTCCGCCAGCATCTGCCTGCCGCTCCATTGATGTGCTCCGTGTATTTACTCCACTCAATTAAACCACTATAAACTCCATTAGCAACAACAGAGCCAATCAGAAACTGCCACACAATAGAGACGGACGAGGGCCCTATTCAGAGGAGCGCTGGAACAGCTGCTGATAATCTGCTTGTGCACTGCTCGCCGTGTCTTACTATTGTCGTGTCAATAGTTTCAAACAGGTGTTGCTTTAATTAATGTAGCATTCATGGGCATTCAGGGGCCCTTGGCCTCATAACGGCACTCTGACCATTGAAAGAGCAGCCAAACAGACATGCCATCACTCTCTAAGCCAGTATCACAGGCTATAATGACTTTAAATGGGATTTAAATGAGGCCAACATTCAAAACTGTCACTCACTGAAATGAACACACACAAGCATGCTGTTGAATGTTTTTAGACTCTTGGGCTTTTTGCCATTTCTTGATAGGAAAAAAACAAGTATGGCTCAGATGTGTCTGAAATCTGGTTGCTAAGCAAGATAGACCAATAAAGTGTTTTTCACTTTCTCCATGTGTATTTAACAAGCACTTAATCACAAATTTAACTTTAGATTGAAGCAAAAAAAGTGTTTCATAATTAGAGTGGATTAACTAAACATCATATTATGCGAAATTTTGATACAATATAAAACCATTATTTATACATTTTGTTTACCACTATGTTACGCGTAAATTTTGTCAATGCAGGTATTAGCCTGCATCGACTGCGCTAATTGTTGGGTCCACTAGATGGCTCACAGATGGGCTGTTGATTTAAAAAAATTACTCAAAGAAGAAAACAGAAAAACAACAGAGGTGCTGCAGGCATGATGCATTTGATTGAGCTTAGATTGATACACGTAGCAAGGTTTTTTTTTATTGTATAATAAATAAAAAGAAAACAGATTTTGTGCCTCTTTGGGATGGCACAATAAAGCGATGTTCACTTGCAGAACACAAGCTTCTAGAGGGCACATAAGTCTGAAGTATTGAATTTAGGTAAAGGGGTGCAGAGCCAGTGGTGGTTTTGTAGGCAAACATTAATGCCTTGCATTTTATACGAGCTGCTATTGGTTGCCAGTGCAAATTGATAAACAGGGGTGTGACATGCATTTTTTGGCTCATTAAAAATGTATCTTGCTGCCGTGTTCTGGATTAATTGTAAAGGTTTGATAGAATTGGTTGGAAGGCCTGCCAAGAGAGCATTGCAATAGTCCAGCCTGGACAGAACAAGAGCTTGAACAAGGAGTTGTGCAGCATGTCTGAAAAAAATGGGCCTGATCTTCTTGACGTTGAATAAAGCAAATCTGCAGGACCGGACAGTTTTAGCAATGTAGTCTGAGAAAGTCAGCTGATCATCAATCATAACTCCAAGGTTTCTGGCTGTTTTTGAAGAAGACATGGTTGATGTGCCAAACTGGAGGGTGAAATTGTGATGAAACGATGGGTTTGATGGAACCACAAGCAGTTCTGCCTTTGCAAGGTTGAGTTGAAAGTGATGCTCCTTCATCCAGCAAGAAAGGTCTGTTAGACAAGCTGAGATGATTCAAGATTCAGGATTCAAGTTTTTTATTTGTCACATACAGTACATGTTTATATGGAGAGCATATGACCAGCAGTGAAATGTAAGTAAGAAATGTGAGTAAATCTAAATGTAAGTAAGAAATGATGCGAGCAGCTTTCGTCGGATCATCAGGATGGAATGAGAGGTTGAGTTGAGTGTCATCAGCATAGCAGTGATATGAAAAGCCATGTTTCTGAATGACAGAACCTAATGATGCCATGTAGACAGAGAGGAGAAGTGGTCCAAGAACAGAGCCCTGAGGCACCCCAGTAGTTAAATGCTGCGACTTGGACACCTCACCTCTCCAAGATACCTTGAAGGACCTATCTGAGAGGTTAGACTCAAACCACTGGAGTGCGCTTCCTGAGATGCCCTTTGCCAATAGGGTTGACAGGAGAATCTGGTGGTTAAATGTGTTAAAAGCAGTGGACAGATCCAGCAAGATAACTATTGAAGATTTCGAATCTGCTCTTGCCAGTCATAGTGCTTCAACAACTGAGAGCAAGGCAGTCTCGGTCAAATATCCACTTCTGAAACCAGACTGGTTGCTATCGAGGAGGTTTTTCTGTGTGAGAAAGGCAGAGACTTGGTTGAACACAACTCATTCAAGTGTTATTGCAATGAAAGGAAGAAGGGAAACCAGTCTGTAGTTCTCTAAAAGAGATGGGTTAAGGGTGGGTTTCTTAAGTAGTTGGGTTATACGAGCCTGTCTAAATGCTGAGGGAAAAACAGCAGTGTGAAGGGATGTGTTAATGATGTGAGTGAGTGCAGGTACAGCTGCAGGAGAAATGGCTTGAAGGAGATGAGATGAAATAGGATCAAGCGGACAAGTAGTAGGATGATTAGAAAGGATGAGTTTGGAGACTTCTGCCTCAGAGAGTGAAGAGAAGGATGTGAACGAGTGTATGTTTGCTAGATATGATAGATGTTAAGATATCTTAATCTATGACATTAGGTAATCAGATTACTTTTTCAAGTAACCAGTAAAGTAATCCATTACTTTTACATTTACAAGAAAATATTTGGTTACTTTTTCAAAAAAATAACGCAACTTTGTTTTCCCATTCGTTCACTGACACCTCTCCTGTCCCCATGTTGACAGAAATTGAGAGTAAGTGCAAAGGCAGAGGTACTTCCTTTAGCCTGAGGCTTATTCATTTCACCTTTAGTGTGAAATGGCCTTTAAAGTTGTTTTTTGTTATTAAAAATAAATAAGCAAGCCCAGCTCAGGTGAGAAAAAGTAATGCAAAAGTAATGTAATGCATTACTTTCCATTAAAGTAAGTAACAAAAATGTGTTACTTTTTATGGAGTAACGCAATAGTAATGTAATGCATTACTTTTTAAAGCAACTTTCCCTAACACTGAATGTGAGTAAATGTAACAGAGGCACTTCCTTCAGGCTGCCATACAGTCGTCATACGCAGTCATACAGTTGCTGGTCTCCACTGACTTCCATACTATGGAAAAAAAATCAGTTGGGACAATTGTTTGGTTACCAACATTTTTCAAGTTATCTTTTGTGTTCAACAGAAGAAAGAAATTCACACAGGTTTAGAACAACTTGAAAGTAAGTAAATGATGAGAGAATTTTCATTTTCATTTTACTACTGTATGCATTTAAAGGGATAGTTCACCCCAAAATTAAAATGTTGTCTTTATTTATTCACCCTTTGTTTATTCACATTTATTTACGTAATCGGCATAATCAGCGTTGTTTACGCTTAGGGTAAAGTGTGCATATAAATCGTGACACTCTCCAAAATGGTGGAAGACGTAACTCTGGGGAGAAGAATTGTTGAATAAAGTTGCTATTTTTGTTTTCTTTGTTCACAAAAAGTATTCTTGTATCGTCACAAAATTGAAGTTGAGCCACTGATGTGACACAGACTATTTTACCGATGTCCTTACTACGTTTCTGGGAACATGAAAAACTTTAATTCATTACTACAGAAGATCAGAGACATCAAAGAATCCAACAAAAATATCATAACTTGATCGGCAAAGGTGAACGAAGGTCTTACAGGTTTGGAACGACATGAGGGTGAGTAATTAATGACAGAATTTTCATTTTGGGGTGAACTAATCCTTTAAGGCTCAGGTGATGCCAAAACAACAAGATGTCAGCATGTGGTGTATGTGGTGTTCCCCTAATTTCTTTGGTTGTTGACATCATAAAGTGTTACTCAAACATCACCATGACTCTATTCTCTTATAATTGAAATATTTTCCCATTTTGAGTGGCTATTTTACTTTGGAGAACCCGATCTGCTTACAAAGCGGCTTTGACCCTTGAAACCAGCACTAAAGACCCACTGGGAAAACTAAAGAAATGGAAATGTTCTGAAATACGACATTTTAAATTATTTTCCTCTGGTGGAGGTTGCAAGAGAACAAGGAAAAGAGAGGCTAAAAAATTTAATTTTGAAAGAGGTTATGAAAAAAGTGCCAAAGACTGTTGAAGCGGGCCATCACTCACCGGAGGGCTGAACTCTGGCCCGTGTGGAGACGCTGCATGGCACATTGGCTGGAAACTATGCATTCACTGCAGCGCTGCATGAAGAAGCCATTACCACAGCAAGCCATGGGAAAGACCTCCATCCATTATTCAATCAGTGCAGAGAAGGAATTGATCGTTTTTTCCTCATCTTTAACTGTGTTGAATCACCTAGTGCATACTAAAGGCATGCATTAGATGCGAAAACCATCGTCCGATGTGCTTGTTTCTTCACTGTATCAGAGGTGTTTTTCAGGGTTAATGGAGAACAGTATTTCACAGAATACTTCCTGTCTTGCCCTGGGACTTCCTCTTACTTTGACATATTAATGTGGTTTGGACTGGGCAAATAGTTTGAGAATATGCTGCTAAACTGTATGGAGTATTAATTTGGCCTCTTAAATCCCAAAAAGAGGCATTAATGAGATCCTCAGAGAGGAGAACTTGCTAAGAACAGGGTGTTTTTCCTTTTTTAATCAGTCAGGCTTGCAATTTAATCATGGGGGCCATAAAATATAACTTGGTTCAGGTTGAAATCTGACTTCAAGCAGAAGCATCAGTTCTTTGCATGTGTATTAAAAGTTGCAGTCTCACTCTTTCTCTCTGTGTCTCTCTTCCCTGAGGCCCATGGGATCCTGAGCTCTTGGTGTCCTCTGCTTTAGGACAATAGGAGGAATGTCCAGTCCTTTCTGTGGCTCAAACAGAGCGTCAGGAGAGGAAGTGGCCTCAGCGCGTTCAGTCGATCCACAGCCTCAGGCCGCAGGGAGCAGCTTTCTCATCTAATCCCTCTCTCAGGCTCCTCTCTCTTCTTTTCTCAATCCCTCTTTCGATCGGTTCCCCTCTCTTTTCATTCTTTCAGCTGCAGCTCTCTGTTTAAGCTGTTTTCACAGCATGCTTGATACATTAGAGCACCAACTCACAGCACCAGCTCCCTTTGTCCAGGTCATACCGTAATTCATCAAAAAATTAAACAAAAGAAAAAGGCAGAATTTATTTGTAATATAAAATTATATTATTACACACTATTATTTTTAATGTAATCTGTAATGCATCTGTAATGCAAAAACTTTTCATAAACAGGATGGAAATATTATTACAATACATTTTAAATACACCTTTATACATTTTATACACTGCTTCAGGTGTGTGTTCACGTTGTGTTTGTGTGTGCACTTTGGATGGGTTAAATGTAGAGCACAAATTCTGAGTATGGGTCACCAAACTTGGCTGTATGTCACGTCACTTTTTCACTTTGATACATTATATTAGTATTTGTTGTACTGAATATAATTTATGTTGGTTTAAATTGTATTACATTAATGTAATGTGCTTAGAAATAACAAAAACAGCAACAACACCACAAAATCAATATACTAAAATGTTACCTTAATACAATGTGCTTATAATATAAATATGCTAATAAATGATAAAAACAACAACAACAAAAAAATACTGCATAATAACAATTGTGAAAAATTATTACAAAATTGCTATAAATGAGTAAAAATAGTGAAATAGTTAAAATGAGTAAAACATATAGCTTCATTAATGTAATATGGGAGGAAAAGAATAAAAACAACAACAAATTATTATTATTATAAATGCAAATTCTATTTAAATATGTGTAATTAAAGGCTCTACAACAAAGACTACAATGAAACACTTTACTTTATGATTTAAATGTAAAGTAAATCTATTTTTTTTTTTCATTCCAGTGATGAGAATTCAGGACGGAAATGTGCATAACTGTCATAAACATTAAGTCATAATTCAAGAAATGGTAAAGGTTCTAAAAATAGGTTTTATTCTCTTTATGCTAAACATATATTGTATGGCTTTGAGATATTTATCTTAGTAGAATAGCAGGTTTACTTGTTTAAATGCACTAATGGCAAAAGAAAAAAAAAACTCCACAGCTCTGAAATCGGAGGAAACAGCCTCACTCATCAGTGGAAGGATTAGATGTGCATCACCGACTGCAAACAAGCCAGAGAAATACTTCACGTTTGTGTTTTTCAGGGCCGTGTGTTGTTTCATTTAATCTTCTGTGTGTGTGTGTGTGTGTGTGTGTGTGTGTGTGTGTGTGTGTGTGAAGGGGAACAGGGGGTTTGATATGTTCCTTCCTCTTTGCCTAAATGAGCCGTTCAGTGGCCGAAAAAAAGTCAGTTTACAGTGAAAGACCCATAATAACTTGTCAAAAAACATTGAGATTCACATGAGCAAATGTTTCAAACCAATGGAAAGTCACTTAGAGCTGTTTATCATCATTTGCTGTGACAGATGATTGGAACGTTTTAGACTCAAAACTACAGTGACTACAAAGAGTGTTTAGACACATAGGATACGCTTAAAATGCCTTGATATATACGCTACTGTTCAAAAGTTTGGGGTTAATTAATCAAAAGTGACAGTGAAGACTTATAATGGTTTCAGATTGATTTTTTTAAGCATCAAATCAGCGTTTTAGAATGATTTCTGAAGGATCACGTGACACTGAAGACTGGAGTAATGATGCTTTACATCACAGGAATAAATTATGTTTTAAAATATATTCAAATAAAAAATGGTTATCTTAAATTGTAATGATATTTCACAATATTGCTCTTTTTAATGCATTTTTGATCAAATAAATTAAGCCTCACTGGAGACTTATTTTACACTTTCTGACCCCCAGCTAACAAAATACTATAGTTTCTGTATGTTTAGGTTATTTTGTCTGTCCAGATATGGTATTGTGAACGTGCATGCTTTTCTCTCCATACTGTGAATGAATTGTGTGATTTACAAAGCATACCTCTGTGTGTGTGTGTATGTGTTTGTGTGTTTGGATGCAACGTCAGAAATTTTCCTCATGCATTTGCTAATGGGGTTTGCAGAATGAACAGTTACTCCGTATGCCCAGCAAGGTGTATGTTAGTGTCTGTGTCTTTCTCTGCACACTGTGAAAGGGTGTCTCAGTTTGGCCAGACCTGTGTATTTTCCATGCACACTGTGAAATGAGGCCAGAGTTTGCACTGACTGATTTCTGTACACACAAGATGCTTCAGACAGGAATGCTCTCCTAATAATCACCTGTAAAGACCTTTAATTCAAACTATTCACCAGAAACCATTTTCACTCAGAAACTGCTAGTGAAGTTCACAATTAATTAATAGTATTTTCTTGTAAAACATACTTTAATAACTATTTAATATACAACTTTGACAAATCACTTTTTACAGTGCATGTCTTGTCTAACATTAGAAATAATTATATTGTTTATCTGCATTATAACTAGAACCCATTGCGTCATAACCATCTGAAAGCCCTTCATTTTGGTCTTATGAGATGTTGTACAGTGATATCACAACCGAAAGAGATGATTGTTTGGATGAATGGTTTTGTTTGGTTTCCTCTCATGGGTTTGTGGTCGTAATTATTCGCCTCAGTTCTCCGTGTGGGATTTTCATTCAGTTGCCGTTTCCAGATTCAAATCCACACTCATATACACTCTTAAAAACAAAGGCTGTTTTACTGGCATCTATACAGTGAAGAAACTTTAACATCCATTGAACCTTTCCATTCTTAAAAATAAAGGTTGCAAAGAGGGGTTTTCACAGAACCATTTTTGGCTCCTTGAAGAATCTTTCAGTCAACAGTTCTTAAAAGAACCATTTTTTTCTTATAATGTTGACAACATTTGAGTGATCTAAAGAAACCTTTTCCTTATAAAGAAATGTTTGTGGAATGGAAGGGTTCCATGGATGTTCTTCATGGAACCATCAATGGCAATAAAGTAACTTTGAGTGAATCTCAAAAGTGAATGTTCTTCATAGTGGAAAAAGGTTCTTTAGGTTTTTAAAATGTTCATCACACTTAGAAAAGATCAGGGTTGTTTTTACCAAAAGCATCGTAAGCTTAAGTTGATCTTTGAACCATTGTCACCAATGAAGCTACGATCAACTTAGGCTTACGATGCTTTTGGGAAACGCAGCACTGATCTCAGAAGATCTAAGAACTGATCGCTGAAAGGTTCTTTGAGGAACCAAAAAAGGTTCTTCTACACTCTTAAAAATAAAGGTTCCACAAGGATGATGTCATAGAAGAACCATTTTTGGTTCCGCAAAGAATCTTTCAGTGAACAGTTCTTAAAAGAACCATTTTTTCTTAGTGTGAAGAAGCTTTTAAAAATCCAAGAACCTTTTTACACTATAAACAACCTTTTGAGCAATTGAAAGATTTAATGGATTTTAAAGGTTCTTAATGTAACCATACATTCCAATAAAGAACCTTAGCCTACTTTTAAGAGTGTACATTCATAGAAAATAAAAATTGATTTTGGACAGAGCTCATGTTCTTTCTCGCTCTTATAACCATCAACAGTTCATCTGTGTGTAGTAATTTTTCAAGAAACGTGTTCCTGAGTTTGAGCTGTGTGACATTTCAAATGATGATGTCATTGCTCCAGGGCTCTGGTTACCATCCCAGAGTGAGAGTGAACGAGGTTGCCATGGAGATCAACTCGTCGTGACTCATGACCGAGCGGTTTCCTCGCTCGTTGAGAGGCGAGCAAACGCTCGTAAACACAGTTGTATTCGATTAGCGAGGGTTGCTTTGCTTTTTTGATCCGTCGGCCTCAATATCGCTCTGCTTTTCTGCTCTCTTCTCTCGTTTTTGCTTTTCTCTCAGGCGTGCATAAACACAAAACACGATTGCGAGCACATAAAATAAGATGAAAACCCCAGGCCGTGACAGCTCTGACCACAGAAGACTTGTTTGATATGTGTAACATTACAAGCCGTGATCATGTGGTCAGACATTCCCAAACGCTTGTGTTTATGTGTGTGTGAAGGAGGAAGAATTGTGGTTTCGAGGGAAAATGACTTGAATTGAGTCTTTCTCTTTCTCTGTGTGTGTGTGTGTGTGTGTGTGTGTGTGTGTAAAACGGCTATCATTTGTAATTAGCATTATTATATTATATAGGGAGGCGACTGCAGATCTGTTTACACCACAGAGAAACCGCCGGAAACTTTGTCGCCTGGAGAAACACATGAGCAAGAGAAAGACTAATTCTGTCATCATTTTCATACCTCATGTCTACACCAAACCCGTGTAGCTTTTTTCATTCCTGAAAAACAGGAGAAATTAATGAATCTTATGAGCCAAATCGTTTTGGGGAATCATCAAAAACTCCCTCTAGTCATTCACTGAATCACTTACTAAATTGCAATTCATCACAACTTTGATGTTTCAGTCTGAGATTATTTAGCAAGAGCATATAAACATAGGTGTAAAAAATCAAATTAAACTTTGTTTTAATACAATTGACAGTATGTTGTGGAAAGTTTTAACGAGTGAGTCAGTTAATCATTCATTCAAACCAATATTTAGAAACGATTCAGTTCAACCAAAAATGAAGATCATGTCATGAATTACCCAGCCATATTGGTTTCAAACCTATAAGAATTTTGTTCATCTTCTGAATACAAATAAATATATTTTTAATATTCTCTCATCATTTTTGCCCATATATTGAACGTTGCAATCAACATATTCACACTTTAGAAAAGTATCAAAATATATTGTAAAAGTAATCCACAGGCTATAAATTGAGTCGTTTAATCCAAGTTAGCTGAAGAGAGATGGATGATTTGAGAGGAATTGTCATTTTCGGGATGGTTTTTATTGATATTCAGTGTGAACACTGATCAACGCACACATGTAGAGCTCATCAAATGTGGATTTATTCATTTTAGAGGAATTGTCATTTTCGGGTGAATTGTTTTTTGTGGATTTATTCATTTTATGCTGCGATAACAAATCCTTTTCATTGGTCTGATCTCGTCCACATCTGGATTCTTCCTAACTAAAGAATGACTCGTCTGAGTGTACAGTTGGAAGTGAAAAGAGACACAGTAATCCATATTTTTTATAGCACTAATTCATTTGCAGTAAATGGGCACAGGGTGGACCAATGAGAAATGACATTTTAGATTTAGTGAAAACTGAAATAACATTTCAGTGAGAGGAAATTACACAAAATGGAGAGGACAATTCACAATTATTTTTATTGAGTAATGTGTAACAAAACGGTGAAGCCAAGAGCTCCTCGAGTGTCCTGAAACTCCACCCAATCAAAACGGTCAGAAACGCTCTGACTCTGGCACATCCACTCTGTGATTGGTGTGTGTTGTGTCAGACTCTCGTGAGGGCAAACGGGAATGTATGAAAGTGTCGGTCCAAGCGAATGTGTGTGTGTGTATAATAACAGTAAGGTCTGTGATCTATGCCCTGGGTCCCCACTGAGAGCCAAACTGAACTGGGACGTGGCAGCTGGCCAACACACACACACACTCACACACACAGGGTCAGAATGGTGTGTTTGTTTTTATAGTGAACAATCATTCACTTGCAATAAAGCTAATCAATGAATGTAAACAGACACAGTTAATTATCTCAATAACTTTGATTGAGTCTCCATAAAGCACATTACAAGCATTTAAAACCATTTGTAATTCAAAATGAAAAATATGTGCAATTTTTAGATAAAACATTGATATGAATAAAGATGAATATTTATTGCAATTTCTGGTTAGTAATGGTATTATATGATTTATTTATTTATTTATTTATTTTGTACATTTTCTCATTGAATTATGCATTCTTAGAGTGTATTGTGGATGCTATTTTGGATGTTTTCTTATTTCATTAAATAATTTTGCATTCTCTGAAGAAAATAGGCATTGCTGTTGCATTGCTATAGTGTTGATATGAGTTTGGTAGCATATTCTGAGTGGTTTTTAGATTTTAGAGTGGTCAAATCCTGAGGATTCTCACAGTCATCACTGTGGCATATTTGTGATGTGTCTGATGTCATGAAAGTAAAACTGAGAGAAACAAAGGCAAAGAGAGTTTCCAGAGACCTGTTTGTTTGCCGTTCCACAGACCTGCACATAAAAGTGACCACAACAAATGTGCATGTGTGTGGGCTGTTTGAGCGATCGTGTGTGTGAAAGGCTTGCGACACCAGAGAAAGTGTCTTGCTTTTGTCGAGATACTTTGGACAATTAAAATTTTTAAATGTAATTTATTCAAAGCTGAATTTTCAGCAACATTACTTCAGTCTTCAGTGTCACATGATCCTTCTAAAGTTGATTTTCTTAGCAATGTAAAAAGAAAATTTGGGTGGGGCGATACTAGAAGGACACCACATAACTGTGACCTTTGACCTTTTCTATGTGACTGCAGGAGGATTGCAGGGTCATTATCCTGTAATGAGGCTCTATGCTCTGCTCAGTGTGTGTATGTCTGTGAGAGTAAACACCAAAACCAGCAGTTACTGTACACTCTCAAATGAACAAATGTGTTACAATAATGAAAATACCCCATTGTGTATAGGCCCAATTCATACTTGTTAATCCTAACAAAGTCAGCATTGAGAGAAAGAGAGTAAGTGAATCATGAATCACTTGTCTTGGTCAACTGGACGCATGGTCCTGGGACAGATGGGGGGTTGACCGTATGCTGTTGCACCAGATGTGCTTACAATTCATGGGAGTTGCACAGTTTGAATTTAATTTTGTGTGTGTGCATTTGTGATTTGCATCTTACATTTTTCCTGCAACAATTTTTATTCAAAATAAACCATCTAAAATTCAATAAATACATCTTTCATCAATCAGAGTGATCTAATTTAGCATCTAAGAAGAATGCAACTTTTTTGAAACTTTTAATAACCATCATTGGATGTTTCAGTCAAATAAAACTTTTCAATCTTCTCTTAAGGATATGTCTGACTTTAGGTAATGTAAGTTTCAAAGTGTGTGATTTCTGCACCACTAAAACAGCCCCTAACAGAACTAAAAATAATAAATAAAATACTTCAAACCACCCCATTCACCACTGGTTGAATAAACAGGTAGTCCCGCCCTAAACTCATGCCATTATGCTTGTTGTGCCTGATGCATTCTGGCTACTCAAACAAACTAATTGCAATTCTGTTGGTGCCCCTAGAGGCTCAGAATTGACACTTCACATAACACTAGTCATGCAAAATGAACTTTTCACACAGATTTCACCAAGCAAAACTTTTGAATATTCGTGGGAAATTTCAGGGCTGGAATGATTCAGCTGGATGCATTTCAATGAGATTATTGAATAAAAACACAATGTTCTTTTGAGGAATATGCTGTAAAATCCAGTAGGTCAAGTGTGGGTTTGTGTGTGTGTGTAATCAAATACAGATTTCTATTTTCTCATGCAAACTGAATTATGGGGCTATTTACAGAATTTACAGAAAAAACAAACAGACAACCTATTAACAAAGTGGTGGATACAAACACAAGATTTCAGCTCCATAAATACACGTTTGCCACAGCTGTTGGCTCTCCTCATTCTATCATATGGCAACCACTAGTCCATCCTCATAGATAGACACAATTTAAGATTTTTTGGATGAAAACCGGCAGACCTGTGACTGTCCCATAGACTGCCAAGTAAATAACAGTGTCAAGGTCCAGAAAAGTATGAAAGACATCGTCAAAATGTAAGCGAAGAAAACAAAAATATTACGACTTTTGTTCCATTGAACAATTCCTTCGGTCACACAGATCGGATCCTCTGTGCCTCTCCATTTCACCGTATGAATAACCATCTCTGTGGTAACGTTGTAAGGGGGGGTGCTGCGTATGCCGCCGTCAAGGATACTGCTGGTTCAACTATGTGTATTTAAATACTTTGAAGCGAAGAAAGAAAACAGCACACCCTTGTGGCGCGGCTGATACAGAAGAGCATACGCTGCATACAATGATGTGGAGAGACACAAAGGAGTTGTTTTCTTCGCTTACAAAAAGTATTCTCGTCACTTCATAACGTTACGGTTGATCCACTGATGGCCGATGGACTATTTTGACAATGTCTTTCATACTTTTCTGGACCTTGACAGTGTAACTTACTTGGCAGTCTATAGGACAGTCACAGGCCTCCCGGTTTTTTAAATTGTGTTCTGAAGACGAACAAAGCTTTTACGGGTTTTGAACAACATTAGGGTAAATGATTAATGACAAAATCTTCATTTTGCGGTGGAGTATCCCTTTAAATCACTAAGCCCTTTGAAGTCATGGTTTGCTGTGATTTTAAAACAACAAAACATTATCTAATGCTCCATGTTAACTGTTTTACAATCACTTATAAAGCTCTTATTGCCTAATCTGCCATTTTAGAGAAGATGCCCAGTTAACAGGGAAAATTCTCAGAACTTCTCAGAAAGTTACATTTTACATTTATTCATTTAGCAGATGCTTTTATCCAAAGCGACTTACAAATTGGGGAATACATCAAGCATTGGATCATCTGGTTGAAATGAAAGATAGAAAGGTAGAGCTATGTGTCATCAGCATAGCAATGGTAGGAGAAGCCATGTGCCTGTATGATGGGTCCCAGTGATGTAGAGTATATGGAGAAGAGAAGGGATCCAAGAACAGATCCCTGAGGAACTCCAGTGACCAGTTGATGTGCTTTGGATACCTCCCCTGCCCAGGTCACCCTGAAAGTTATGAACAAATGTTCTTCCAGTAGCATTAATAGAATGTTGGTTCAAAGTTGTCTAGTATTTAATAATGTTCTCAAAATGTTATTTATATATTTTTTAAATTTTCAAGGAACTTTTTGGAAAATGTTTGTCTAACATTTTTTTTTTAAAAATGTTTACTTACTACTGTTCAGAGAACATTTAGAACATTCAGAGAACATTCAAAAGAAACATTCTCACAATTTTTGCAAGCGCTAAACATTCCCTTAATGTTTTCTTTAACATTTGCATCAGGAAAAAAAAAAAAAAAACTTTTAGAATATATTTTTGTTAGCTTGGTGGAGATTATTTGCATACACTCTTAAAAATAAAGGTTCTTTACTGGCATTAATGGTTCCACAAAGAACCTTTACTATCCATGGAACCTTTTATTCCACAAAAGGTTATTTAGCAGAAAAATGTTCTTCACATTAAGAAAAAATGGTTCTTTTAAGAAGTGTTCACGGAAAGGTTCTTTGGGGAACCAAAACTGGTTCTTCTGTGGCATCACTGTGAAAACCCTCTTTTGGAACCTTTGTTTTTAAAAGTGTATATGTAAACTTTTTATGTAAACTTATTACATGCAGTTGTGTTATTTTATACTCTATCTCCCGTTCAGATGTGCCTGTTGAACCCGCTGCAGCGCTGGCTCTGTTTTCGGAGTGTGAAATGTTTTCCTCACAAATCAAGTATTGAGGATTTCAACTCTCTCACACGCATGTGCAGTCTAGATCTTTTCTCCACACTCACACAATAGACTACTTTAGATCACTTTAAGACAAAATGGTTTTCATACTAAGCTAAGGATTTGCTGTACCGCTTATTAGTAGATTTGAAGCAAAACATGTTCAAAGTCAAATAATAAGATCCAGCTCACAAACCAGAGGTCAAAATACATATCTAACAAAACAAATGCACACATGCAGTAACATTTTCTCATTCTATTGACCATTCTCTTACTGATGTTATGCCACTGTCCTGTGTTGTGGCAAGTGAATCACAGCGTTCCCTTTCTTTTATTTGCTCATTACTGTGTAATCAGGAAAAGCTGGTGGATGCGTCCCGCCGAGCGCAGCTGCACGGCCCGCAGTGCGGGGTCTCGGCTCGAGCTGGTCCCCTGTACCACTTCGCTGGGAACGGATGGGAGTTTTACAGCAAAACATCTTGAAACAAAGCGTGGCCTTCGCCGCATGATGTCTTTTTACCAGGTCACAGATTCAGCAAAGTCTCATGGGAACGACACCTGTTGTGAAACAGACAGCAAACTCATGGCCAAGAGAGATGGCTGTTGTTATCCGCCAAATGAACACGATTCAGATAAAAGAACTAAAATGTTTCAACATTTTTAGTCTTTTGATTTTCAATATTTATATGAATATGAGATTAGGAATTAGATCAAATGAGATTTAACTCTAAATAATTAAAACATCCCCCCAATGTTTCTCACTAAATGAACACAGGAAGGATGAGATTGTTAGTGATGAGATTGTAAGGAAGAATGTAAGTGTAAATTATATCTTGCCTTATAGTTAACATATATGATAATATCACTCTTGATCTGAATATTTTGTACTATACTTATATATACGTACACTACAAAATACTATAATTACTGACTTCATTACTCTTGAGAACCTGCATTGCTTTATGGAATGCATAGTTTATTTCCTAGTAAAATTACAAGTCTTAAGTCTTTCTTATAATTTTTAAATACTTTTTATGTATGTATGTATCAGTGTTTTGAAACCCCTATTAATAGTAAAATACTTCTGGTATTTTATTTTATTAATTAATTAATTTTATTTTATTTTATTTTATTTTATTTTATTTTATTGACCAGTACAAGACCTAATTTAGTAAATGAAAAAGTCATGTATCTCTGTCTGAGGTCATATTGCAGTCAGAGTAATTACTGTCAGTCACTTACAGCACGTAAACTCTGTATTAAAGATGAGGGGGAGTTTAGGACACGCATTCTCAGCACGGTTAGTAGAATATAATCACACACACACACCCTTGAGATCCCACACATACTCTTCCACTGACTGATCTGTTATAACAATTTAAAAATTGTCCCTTATGAGGACAAATGGGTCATGATCCATGAACACACTATAAAATGTCCTAATCTGACATATTTGTGAGTAAAACAAGATATTCAATGAGAAAATGTAGGGTGGGACTTGTTTCATTGGAAATTTTTGAAAGGTGGGCGGCACATTCCAGAAGCTGGAGGGTGAATAAAGGTCGAAAAAGAATTCATTTGTGACATTGGTCAAAAAGGATGATTATTTTAGAGGTGATGCAATGCAGTAATGATGAATCACATACTGTATAATAAGAGCATGTAGAAAGTATAGGTTCAATTTTGATTGCTTGTTGACATTGATCTGTGGTAGACTAATTATTTGTAGAAGTCAATTAGTCAGTGAAGTAAATTTGTTGTATTTGCCACTGAAATGTTGCTATTTTATAAAAAGAAGTTCTTGTTTTCAAAGTTTTACCAAAAGTGTGAACTTTGACCCGTGTCATATATTATATGTCATACTACTGCGGTCTTTCTGTGTTGTTGTCAAATGTCTTTGTTATCTGTGGAAATGCACAGCATTACATTTCTAAGCCATGTTTTTGTCGTTTCTTTTGTTCTTGAGAATCTTATCTTGTATCTGCTTATCTGTAATAAAGGTATGTGTGAGAATATATTTTCTGAAACACAGACTCATCACTTCAGCGCTCTCGACTACACAGCGCAGCTATAAATAGAAAACTGTAGAAGCTGCAACACTTTTTCATTAAAGACAATGACAACATCTGGCCAACCTCACAGAGATCTGAAATGTGTTCGTCATATGGTCCAGTTGAAAGTATTTACAGTGTCTGGCTTGTGTTGAGCTATTTCATCTCCAGAAAACAAAGAAGGAATTGCAATTAGCTGCGTTTCCCCTTCAAACAAACTCAAAGCTTTCCTCAGCATGCATTCAAACATTAAACATTGCCAATCATTTTTCTTTGGCCCAGGATTAGGAGGACTGGTTTAAAAAAAAAATAAAATAAAATAAAATAAAATAAAATAAAATAAAATAATAAATTTAAATTAAATTAATGTCAGATTTAACAATTCAGTGAAAGTAATTTACCAATTAAAATATTTAATGAATATTAATTTTTATATAAATGTTTTTTTTGCCCCAAATTCTGATTGCTTGTTGACATGATTAAATGAAATGAAATGAAATGAAATTATATATATATATATATAAAAATAAATTAAATTACATTTTTAAATAAAATGTTTTAGTGTATTTAATTTAAATAAAATTTTTAAAATAAATATAATATAGTTAAGATACATGTTTTTGTCCAATTTGTTATAAGATAATTTCAGAAATTTAATTAAATGTCAATATTTAACAATTCAAATAAATATATATAATATATACCAATTAAAATATTTATATGAATATATATATTATATATATATATAATTAGTGCTTCAAATGATTAATCGCGATTAATCGCATCCAAAATAAAAGTTTTTTGTTTACATTACTATTGTATGTGTACTGTGTATATTTATTATGTAATATGAATACATACACATACAGTAAATATTTGAAATTTTACATGTATACACATTATATATTTATATATATATATATATATATATATATATATAATATATAACATATATATTTTTCTTAAATGTATACATGCATGTGTTTGTAATTATATATACATAATAAAATATATACAGCATACACGCTCTATTTATGTATACATTTTATTTTGGATGTGATTATCGTGATTAATCATTTGACAGCACTAATATATTATATATATATATATATATATATATATATATATATATATATATATATATATGTGTGTGTGTGTGTGTGTGTGTGTGTGTGTGTGTGTGTGTGTGTGTGTGTGTGTGTGTGTGTGTGTGTATTATTATTATTACTGGAAATGATTCTTGCAGTGCACATTCACTGGGTGTCTGTGTGAAATCTGAAGCACGGATGAGGCATTGCAGATCTAATATGTAACAATAGTTGCTCATTAACTGTTTGTTTTTTTCTTACTGACATGTTTCGCAACGTCGCTCCTGCAGGGAAATGACACGCAGGTCAGAGCAAGAAAGCAGAGGAGAGGCTGTGGGAACTTCAGCTCACACACTAACACACACGCACATTAATAAAAAACACCACATTACTGTAAAACATCCCAGATATCAATCCAAAAACAAAGTCAAAGGTAAACAAATGAATAAACAAACATGCACACAGACAAAAAACACAAACTGATAAAGTTTTTCTCATGAGGGTGAGGCAACCCTTGCATGGGTCATGCATGAATAAATAAGGCGTGAAGATACAGGAAAGTAAAACCGAATGCCTCGTGAAGCATAAGGAGAAAGCGTCAGATCCTGGCTGCTTGACAGCGTATCGCTGCCTGTGGCTACAAGCGTACTGGGATGCCAATATCACTTTTGGTGAAGCGCGGTTGAGCTGCTATGATGTCACTGTGTTTATGAGTTCTGAGGAATTGGGAGAGTCTGAGAATCCTTGATAAAATGCTTGATAGACACCTGGATTAATCCGAATAGCTTTGTCAACACTCTGCCGTATCACACCTCAGTTGTTTCTTGAGCACAAAGGGATATGGAAGATGAGAGGGCAAGAGATTTCAGTTTGTCAATAAACAGCATTCACAATTTTGCTTCCACGATGCATTGTATTTTAAAGTGAAACATGTGAGAGAAAAAGGCTTTCTTTGAAAAAAAAAAAACAGAAAAAGGCAAAAAATGTAATGTCACCTGTTCCTGCATCCATAATACCATTATATTTAACCTGAAAAAATATAGAATAAAAAAAACAAAAAAAACACTGGGTGGTAAAGTGGTAAAGGTCTAGGAAAATAAAATACAATATTTAAAATCAGAATAACATGCATGGATGAATTGTGCATAATAACAACAGTAATTAGGGTCATTTATAGCCTGGTAATACCAAACTCTGCTACTTCGCTTTGCTTCGTAGACAGAATCTGGAAGGGCATAATTGACAAGCGTTCACTTTCTTGTGGGGGGGGGCGCTTGTCTGAAGTTTAAAAACATTGGTGTACCCGTAAGCCAATCACATAACATTTGGTTATGACGTGTTATGCGCCGGCTCAGCCGCCTCGAACTGAAATAAATTAACTTGTTGAAGTTAATAACCAAACCTGTGTATGCAAACTTACCATTTGTATGCGACGTGTGCCTCGTCAACGACAATGGCGACGAGGTTGTCTTGGTATAGGGTCGATGCCAACATAGCTCACCATTTTGGATTGAGAAGGGTTCGGGGCTACCAAAAATAAGGCTGAAATTCCCCTCCATGATTTCTCGATCACTGTGCACGCCAAGCTGTGCAGCATACAGACCGAGTTTTGCTGCCTCCTTAACCTGATCCTCCATGAGAGAAAACCAAGGGGGACACAATCACAATTATCACCTTGCCAGACTTTGGCCTCCCCAGTTTCTCACTGACGATCGGTAACAGTTGATAAATTAAACTTTTCCCAAAACCTGTCGGGAGTAGGGCCACAACATCACCTCCATTCAAAATGTGAAACAAACACTCTTCTTGTTCGGGCTTCAGTTGGCAAATGCCAGGAATATTCTCCACAACAGAGTGAATAGCAACCCGTGTCTCCATGTCCGCTGTCATTTTAGATTTCCCTAACCTAAACTACAATCTTAAATTCAGCGCTTACCGTCTACGTCACGGCTCTCAGCCCGCCCTTCTGTTCGTTGATTGGATGGCTGGTGCGGAGCCGGAGAATATCTGGGAGCTGGTTTGCTATCTCAGACATAACACAAAAGAAAACAAAAATAGCAAAAACATGGCTAGGTCAAATAGGGTAAAATGTAAAAAAAAAAAAAAAAAAATAAAAAAAAAAAAAAAAAAAAGGTAATTCGAGTTTTGGAAAATGTACAGACCAGCAATACTATATTAAAGAGATCATAACTGATTAGTTGTCAAAAGTTTTTACTGTATTTTTGATCACTTGGTTCACCTTGGTGAACATACGAGATGACTTTCATAATTTTCAATTTATTCATGAGATGAGTCTCTTTTTTTACACATGTGGATGAATCATACCTGCTCTCTTCCTTGTCTTGTCAATGTAATGCCGTTCATTCCCAAGCAGAGGCTGAGGGGGCGTGTCCTAAAGGAAGGGGTGGGCGGATCCGTTCCGGCCTGTGCCATAATCTATTCATGACCGCTCTTTAAAGAGACTGAGACCCAGCTGCTCAAATTTAAAAATAAAGACCCCCACCTTTATCAGCCCCTCCTTCCTTCATCTCTATTTCACAGGAGACCCCCCTTTCTTCTCCATCCCCCTCATTCCTGTCATATTCTTTTCATTTGGGACTCCTCGAACACGGACTTGGAGATGATTAACCGTTTCACGTTTAGCTTTGAAAAGAGCAGTTTGTCGTTCCAAGACAGAGCCGTCTCTGACCAGCTGCCATTACAGGCATGAAGAGACTGAGGCTGTTTCTGTGCCCAAAACAATGGAGAACTAGCAGGGGTCCTGTGTTGTGATATTCAGGGTTCTTGCTTATGAATAATATATGCATATTAACAGGACTGTCACAGTGACAACATGCGTCGAAACTTGTAGCAAATGAACCTTATTAGAATGCAATCAAGTGGAGTAGAGAAAATGCACTAAGGCAGAGACAGCAGGAAAGAAGGTCTGAGAGCGATGCCTAATGCGATTCCACTGACATTCTTTGTCATGCTCACGCTTAGATAACGTCTATGCAGGCTCATGGGAAAAAACTGACAGATATTGTGTGTGTGCTGTCTGAGATGTACAAACCTGGACAGGACAGGCATCACTTAATTTTATGTGAATGACACTATAAGTGGAGGATGTACAATCGATTGTCCTATACTGTGACTTTTTAAAAGCTGTATGACATAGCAATTACAAATTAAATGGACTAAGATTCAGTTGTGTCAATATATTTTAGTTTGTATTAATATATTTTTTTTATATATATGGTAGTTTCGTACATACAAAATATACAATATCACATTTTATTTTAATTTATTATATATATATATATATATATATATATATATATATATATATATATATATATATATATATATATCTTTTTTATATATATAATTCTGATATCTTTTATTATTTTATTTAACATTTAACTGTTATTATTATATATTTATTATTATATGGTAGTCTTGCACATATAAAATTATTAATTTTAGATATAAATTATTATTTATCACTTTAATTATTATTTATAGATTTAATTTTATATAATTAAAATCTGATTATCTCTATTATTTCTTTAATATTTAACTGATTTTATTATATATTTATTCCAATATTGTAGTCTTGTACATATGAATTTATTTATTTAACACAAAATTATTAGTAACTATCTTATTTTAAAATTGAAATCTAACACCCTTTAATATTTATTTAATATTTACCTGATTTAAAAAAAAAAAAGTCAGATCATCAAATAATTAGGCCACAAAAAATTGCTTTGGAAAACAAGGTGGATGTCATTTGCATACATAGCCCCGCCCATTCATGAATATGTAATCCTCGCGTGTGGGCCCCGCCCCTCCCCGTGAATGCGGTGTATAGATGGAGCGCTCTCCTGGCCGCACTCGCAGCTTTTCCTCTCCAGTCCGTGGGCATTGTTGTAAAAACAGAAGGACAATAGAGTGCAAGAATAGAGTGACGGATAATAGAACCTCAAAAGGGGCATCAGGGAATCTGTCCTCTATTGGACCTGAGTGCATGAGGCACTATATGAGAGCCGTGTGTCGGCTGAAGTTTAGTTTCACAGGCAGCGAGCAGACAGAAAGAGGAGGCATGACTCTGAGACGGAGTCCAAGTTTTGCGGTGCTGTGCGTTCATGTGCTTCTGCGGTGCCTGTGGATGAGGGTACGTGCGGTTTGGCTTTCACAACTGTTTATACGACGCGATGTGAACATGCATTTGTGGATCAGATGACACTAATTACTGAGTCGATCTCATTCGATTCATTTGGATTTTGAGACTTTCTTTTTGCAGTTTCCCAAATTTTTGTAGGCCCTATGCGTTTTTTCGTTTTTTTTTCGTATATTCGTCATCCTTTCCTATCAAAATTCTTGCTACGGATACGAAAACAAAAAAAAAAAAAAAAAAAATCGAATTGTGTGCAAAGACATTTTTACACTGAAATAGAACTGCAATGTCCTTTGAGTTTAAAGGACTTTTTTTTTTTTGATAGATTTTGATTCTTTATGTATACAATTGCGGACAATTTTTCACACGATTTTGGCGCATGCATTCAAATGAATAGACTGAGAGATGACAAAGATAGACGTCCCATGTGAGAAGTACTGTAGCCTACTCTTAATTTTGCATGTTGTTTTGTTGCAGGTTTGTGAGGCATCGGGGCACTTTGAGATGCAGGTTTTGTCCATGCAGAACTTGAACGGGGAGCTGCAGAGCGGCGCGTGCTGTGACGGCGCGCGCGTCGCGGCGGACCGCTCATGCACGGCGGATGAGTGCGATACGTTTTTCCGCGTCTGTCTGAAGGAGTATCAGTCGCGGGTGTCTTCGGGAGGCCCGTGCAGCTACGGAAGCGGATCTACTCCCGTTATCGGTGGGAATACTTTTTCTGTCAAGCCGCTCGACGGCGCGAGCGATAAATCCAGGATCGTGCTGCCCTTCAGCTTCGCCTGGCCGGTGAGTTGAAAAGGCTGTTTTGGTAGCAGAGCCCCTGGGAAATCGTAATCTGATTAAAAACAAGTCTGGGATTACGGGAGGCCGGGGCAAGTTGTCACACTCTTTACCACAGTAAATATTTCCCACGGTGGGTTTATTTGTGAAAGTCAGTTTGTGTATAAACTATTTGTTCAGAAGAGCCACTGTTATTGGAAAAAAGACAACAATACAACAAAAAAAAAAACAAAAATAAAATTTTTGAGAAATTGAGATGTATAAGGTGAATAAATAAGCTTTCCATTGATGTATGGTTTGTTATGATTGGACAATATTTGGCTGAAACACAACTATTTAAAAATCTGGAATCTGAGGGTGCAAAAAAATTGGGAAAATCGCCTTTAAAGTTGTCCAAATGAAGTTCTTAGCAATGCATATTACTAATCAAAACTTAACTTTTGATATATTTATGGTAGGAAATTTATAAAATATCTTCATGGAACAAGATCTTTACTTAATACGCTAATGATTTTTGGCATAAAAGAAAAATCAATCATTTTGACCCATACACTGTATTTGTTGGCTATTGCTACAAATATACCCATGCTACTTATGACTGCTTTTGTGCGCCAGGGTCACAAATGTACATTTTTTTGTCACAAAATGCCCCAATAGCTTATCATGTGAACTTGTGACAACTTGCCCCGGTGTCACAACATACTATTTTCCATGATGCTTCCAGCATCTCAGTCTGTTTGTGAACACACAATCGACTTTCCTCAGGATTCTGATTTCCAGTTGTTGTTTGTGAACGCCGGTGTTATGCTACCAACACTGTATTTTTAATACTGTAAGGGTAGGTTTAGGGCTGGGGTAGGTGTACACATTAATAAAGCCTCGCACCACATTAATATCATGCTGGAAGCTAAATCTGCTAGGTAGCATTTTTCGCTGTTGAATTATACCAACTGTTTTATAGGGAGGTAGCAAAATTTGACAAGGTAGCACAAATCAACAGAACTCCGGTTCTGTCCCGTTCATGGCATTCCTGTTTGATGATGCTCAGGTTGGACAGGGGTGTTACCCAACCCTAGCCAGCACAGTCCGCCAGTATCCTCTCAAAATAGCAATGTGCAATAAAACACCTGAGTTTATCTCCAGCATCTACTGATGGACATTCAGAGGCTGTTTTACACACAATGGCTACAGGAAACTGCTCTTAGATATCCAGTCAGACCATCATTGTTCATTTAAAGGGGGTTATCTCATTATCTCTAATGAAACCTATAGTGAGCTGCCTACCTAGCCAGCATTTTTGGGCATCATAGGTGCCCTGCTAGTCCAAAATGTGCATATGATGCTGGAAAATTAATGCTGTTTTGGCTGGTCCACTAGGTTTTGAGACACATCCAATAATGCAACCTTCAAACTAAGCATGCATTCAGATGTGAGGGTTTTATATAACCAGTGCTTATATGCAATATTATGATAATATGATTCTGTATGCCGAGAAAAAAATAAGACATTACAATAGCAAATAATAAATCAACACATATTCTACAAAATGTTTGCTTAGAATTCACAAAAGAATTCATATAACATGGTTATTGTTGGTTATTGCATGCTTAGTACAAATGGTTATATGTTGATACTTTCAAAATAGCCAAAGACTGGCCAATTATTCATCCAAGATGTTTTGTTATGAATATATTTCTCTTGTAACAGACATATGGTCATTTTAAGATTATTGCCATTTGCTGATTACCAGGTACGTTGATTGACAGAAGTGTTAGTCCCCCTTTAGTTAGATCCCAAAATTGTCAATGAATAACATACATTTTTTGGTTGTATGTGAGTAAAGATTGTGAAAAATAGGTGTGAATTTTGTTAATTTTGCAATCACTTTTAATACATTTTGACTGGTGACCACCACCTTGACTAAATAGTGTGGTAGTCCTATATCGGTCGGCCATTAGACATCAGCCTTTGAAAATCTCTTATCAGTCAGCCGCAACTTTTTTTAAGCATTGCCCAAGGCAGATCTGATTGTGGCATCTATTTTTCTCCACTCTGAATCTGAATGGTGCAATTGTTTTTGCTGAAGCCCATGTTTACTTTCACAACTCATAAGGCCGAGCCGTCAGTACGAGGTCAAAGCAAGCTCTCCTGCAAGTCAGTCTGATAGTTTAATTAGGGCCAGTTACCGTGGCAGCCGCGCTCAAACATCTCACCCCCTGCCCACGTCGATCAGAGCGGTCTAGACCTGCCTCACAGCCGCTCTGAATGGAGATTAATTAGACATTGTCATCTTGCATGCTTTCTTTTCCATCACAAGTTTACCTAGCAATTGAACTGCTCGCAGCCTGCAATGCTGGTTTGTGGGACGGCGGTTCAACAAAGCGGGTTTACAAAGAAACACAGGGGGTCTTTGCATGAGTGTGTGTGTGTTCTGATCTATTTGTTGTTCGTTTTCGCATCATCAGCAGTGGTCAGATGAAAATGCAGGGTGTGTGTATGGATGTTTCAGACGGAGTCTTGGTAACCAGCGTCCTGCTGGTAGTGAACATGGATGAGAAGAAGACTAGAAGATTGATTGTACTGTAGATATTTCATGCTTCACTCTTAAAAAAATCTTTGACAGTTCCGTAACTTCTTGTTAAGAACCTTTTTCGCTGTATAGGGTTGTTGAGTTGCTCTTTGGTTCTTTGGAGATGTTCTGTCACATTTAATAGGTTCTCAGATCCATATATTGGTTTAAGGGATCTCTCAGTCATAATAAAATCCTTTTCATTTATGTGAAATTAAATATGGCAACTGCTAAAGGTCTCTAAACTCTTAAAAATAAAGGTTCTGTATTGGCATCATCTATTTGAAAGAAATGTGCTTTTAAGTCATTTCAGAGCATATTGAGATATAAACATTGAATACGGTCAAACAAACATTGAATACAGTGTGAGAGGGTCTTCATGTCTTTCTCACAATGTCTGTAGGTCAGATCACTGAGGTGTCACTTGGGGATGAGTCCTGTAAACCTACTGTGTCTTTCTGTGTGTGAGTTTAAACTCATACTGCATTCACTCGTCTGACTTCACCTTCATTTGTGTGTGTGTGTGTGTTTGGATGGATGGATTAAAGCTCATAAAGGCCTGTAGATCCCTCAGACTGCAGCGGCAGGAAGAGCCAGCATTACTGGTGTGTGTGAGGTCATCTCAGAGAGCTCTGATGGAGTAAATGCTTCTGCTGTCTGTTCTCAGAATCAGCTCATATTCTGCAAATATTTCTCAAGCTGTTTCTGTCTGTTTGACATATTTTTCTTTTCTCATCTAACATCCCGTAGAGAGTTTTTCTCACACATTTTTTCACTCTCCTGTCTGTCCTGTTACTTATCTTTAATTAGTCGGTGAAGAGCCAGATAGTGAAAGTATAGTTCAGTGATGTCTCCTGATAAAGCACAGAGTGATCAATCATTACAGTGCTGTATTAATCTTCCGCAAACATTCTGGAATGTTCTAAAACTCTAACCTAAAATATGAAAATTCTGCTTTAATTCATTGAATGTTCTATTAATCAAAGAATCCTGAAAAATGTATCCATGTTTTAGCAACAATATTAAAAAGCACAACTGTTTCCAACATTGATACTGATCAGAAATGTTTCTTGAGCAGCAAATCAGCATGATTTCTGAAGGATCATGTGACACTGAAAGGCTCCTGAAAATTCATAATTGCTATGACAGGACATAAAATCGAAGTAATATTTCACAGTATGATAAAACATTTGAAACTTTCAGAAACATTCAAAAATATTACTGACTCTTCTGAATGGTAACCATTTTTGGTTTTTGTAAACTTTATACTTTAAAATTAAAGTATACTTTAAAATAAATATTTTAAAATGTCAGAATTTTAAACTTTTAAATTCAAGATTAAAATGTAAAATGTCATTGTCTAGCATTGATAGAATGTCTAGAATAGACTTTGATAGAATGCATATTTCTAACCATTTAGCTCTAAAATTAGTAAGAACCTATTGGTGTAAAATTATATGATGAGCGCATAACTTACTGGTTTATAATTTTTCACCCCATGCTTACACTTTGAAGTCTTTCTCTTAATTTGGACTAAATCTCACCCAAGATAACTGAGATAACTGAAATCAGCATAATTTGAAACACGAATGTTCAAAGAAGACATAAAAACTCATACAATATCACCAAATGTGAGATATACTGCAACACTGGGCCGATGGGGTGATTAACATTTCTGTCAACTGACCTGAAGCTCTCTCACCACTGGATCATTGTGAATGAACATAAAATGAACATTATCCAATTTAAAACGATTCTTTGAGACTGTGTGTAATGGTGATTTAAAGTGTTATTTCTTTCTTTCAGAGGTCATATACGTTGATTGTGGAGGCTTTGGACTTCAATAATGACTCAAGCACTGGCAGTGAGTATCTCTCTCTCTCTCTCTCTCTCTCTCTCTCTCTCTCTCACACACACACACACACATAATTCTGTATCTTTCAAGAGAGTACAGTCAGAAAGTGACAATGAGAGAGAGCGTGCGTAAAGGCAGCATGCAGCATGTGTGTATTTCTGTGTATTTCTGTGCGTGTGTGTGTTGTGGATGGCTGGCAAACACTTCCTGTTACCAAACCGCTGCCTGCACCTGCTTGCATTCATCAGTCTTTTAAACACATTGTTGTAAGTGTGAGACAATCTTCCACACACGCAGCAGGGAGCAAGTTAGAAATTTGGGTCATTACTTGCAATAGTTTTGTGTAGAATTAAAGATGTAATGTGTGTATAATCTATTTGTATTATTTATCCCATTCAGATCTAAATAAGTGTGTGCCAAATCTGAACAGGAGTGTAAATATTGACTTTACACCAACATATTAAGTAGCCTACTAGTTATAGTAGTAACATGTCAAGTATTTTTTATTTATTTATTATGCATACAAAAAATAAGAAATCAATATTATATATAACAGTTAGGTCTCAGGTTTGGCAGCCTGGCATTGATATCTGTCCTCCTGTATTTCTGAAGGACAGGTTTGGGGCAAGACAGTTAGTTCTCTTTAGCCACGAGCCACACACACTTCACACACTCCTCTCACAATTTACAGCCCTTCGGCCAAATACCTCACCGCTGTGCTGGATTCTGGCCTGCCCTGAAAAAATTACTACAGTATTCCTCTGCCCAATTGTAAACAAAGTCTACAGTACACTGCTCTTAAAGGGACAGTTCAGGCAAAAATCTGTCATTGTTTTCTGTTTACATGTCCTTTGAAACACTAAATGAGATATTGAGCAGAATGTCTGAGCTACTCTATTTCATATCTCAAAAGGTGATTTATACTATCAAGCTCCAAAAAGATTTAGATCTATTTGTCATGCTGAGCTATCGTATGGCTTCGGAAGACTGGAAATACAGGGTAAAAATCATATAAGGGAACATCCGTGATACGTTAAGGTTTTATTTGTCTATTTTGGTGGTGTAAATTGTATTTTCACAGTCATTCTGAACAGAGGCCTAATTAAACCACATCTGTCCGCTAAAGTGTCTATTTCTCCCTGTCTCACTCCTGTAGGCATTAATGGTCAAGTCATAGAGAAAGCGGTCCAGTCGGGCATGATCAACCCAAACCGTCAGTGGCAGGTCTTGAAACACAACGGCCCCGTGGCTCAGTTTCAGTACCAGATTCGGGTGACCTGCGACGAGCACTACTTCGGCTTCGGCTGCAATAAGTTCTGTCGGCCCAGAGATGACTTCTTCGGCCACTATACCTGCGATCACAATGGCAACAAGACCTGCTTGGAGGGATGGGCTGGCCCAGAATGCAACACTGGTAAGGGGTGATGACCTTTGTCAGATTTACAGTGCTGTTGTGCATGGATTTCATGCTAGAGGCAAAATACTTCACATTTCATATTTGAGGTCTATTTCCATTGAGCATACAATGCCTTCACAAAGCCTTATCAAAGTAAGAATTTTTCAATGTTTTTAAAAAGGTCTCTACTGCTCACCAAGGCTGCATTTATTTAATAAAAAATACAGTAAAAACCGTAATATTGTGAAATATTATTACAGTATAAATAATTGATTTCTATTTGAATATATTGTAAATGTTATTTATTCCTGTGATGCAAAGCTGAATTTTCAGTATCATTACTCCAGTCTTCAGTGTCACATGATCCTTCAGAAATCATTATTATATGCTGATTTGGTGCTCAAGAAACATTTTTTATCAGCATTGGAAACAGTTGTGCTGCATAATATTATTTGGGAGACTGTAATGCATTTTTTTTAAACATTATTTGATGAATAGCTTATCAAAGGTCAAAATTGATTGTTCAAAAGAACAACATTTATTTGAAAAAGTAATCTTTTGTAACTTTACTAATGTATTTATGCCAACTTTTGATAAATTTTATGCATTGCTGAATAAATATATACATTTCTAAAAAAAAAAAAAAAAATCTTACTGTCCGCAAACTTTTGAACAGTGGTGTATATGTGTTCATAATATCAGGAAATGTAAAAAATGCCCAAACCTGAAATACTAATGGAAATTAATTACAAAAAAAAATGTTTTAAATAATTGTATAATAATTGGCTACATTTTTTTTTAAATACATTTTTTTTATTTTTAAATATTTTTTTGTTTGTATAAAAAGTGTGGGAATGGGATTTCGGCTCTTTTTTTTTTTTTTAACAAATTCACAAAACAATGAAAAAAAACACTGAAATTTGTTTGTATAAAAAGTGTGGGAATGGGATTTCGGCTCGGTCAGACTGGACTCATACTGGCTCTGAATCACTGACCTTACAGGGATGTTGTTATTTGAGATTGCCACTATCACAACAAAGCTTTGGCTCACACACACACAGCATCCCGTCTGCCAGCTAGTGTGTTAGTGTTTAATACAGTGTGGGTTTGCGACAGTATTAGGGTGGATTTTATCTCTGTAATAGTGTTTATTCCCTCATTCACTCCCGCATGAAGAAACATGAGTGAAGGGGGGGAGAAATGACCTCATGTTGGCAGATGTTGTTGAGAGCGGCTGGAATGGCGTGATGAGAGAGAACTGCTGAGATCACACAGATGGAGCTGATAGCAGTAACCTCTTCCTCTCTTGTTTTCTTAGCCATCTGTAAGCAGGGCTGCAGCACTGAGCATGGCTCCTGTAAAGTGCCTGGAGACTGCAGGTAACACATAGCATTTATTTATACGGATAATGGATTTAATGATTCTTTTTTCAATATCAAGTGAGCTGACTTATGTCTAAATAGGCAGTGCCCTTCTAAGGTAGCATGCTAACTAAAAAGCCCATAGCTTCATAAGTAAGCTCAAGCGAAACCCAATTTTCTGCATTGGCCTACTATTAAGTGACTAATTTTGGACACTACGATGGCAACATATAGAATTTCATAACTAGGGCTGCAAAAATGTATTTTTGTATGATAGAAGTTGTAATTGTGGTTTAAAATGTGTTTTTTTTCTTTAAATAGCTCTTTTATAAACAGGTTTTCTGTGCATTTTTATAGGGCTGCACAATTTGGTCAAATTTTTTAATATATATTAAAAGTTTAATAAATAATAATTATTACATTATTTTGATTATTGTTGCTATTAAAAGTAATATACAAAATAAGAAATATTTTAATAGTAAAAATACTTTCTCCATGTAAAAAAATAAATTAATAATAATAATAATTAAATTTTATAGTACAACTATAAAATTACAATACTATTTTTTATGTTTTAATTTGCTTTTTTGCATGTTCAAATTTTAAACCATCAAGCTTTTATTTTGGCAGAAAACTGCAGGAAATCCTCCTAGGTAGTGCAGCAGAGTCACATTATGTTTGAGTGCATGTGGTACAGTATTTTCAGAGATGATGTTCTGCCCTTCACAGGTGTCTGTACGGCTGGCAGGGCGAGTACTGCGACCAGTGTATCCCTCATCCCGGTTGTGTGCACGGCACATGCATCGAACCCTGGCAGTGCCTGTGTGACACCAACTGGGGAGGGCAGCTCTGTGACAAAGGTATTTCTATTCTATTCTATTCTATTCTATTCTATTCTATTCTATTCTATTCTATTCTATTCTATTCTTCAGCCTGGGTCATTTGTTGAATTGTTTTGTATGGCGTAGACTTGAACACCTGTGGCACGCGGCAGCCCTGTCTGAATGGCGGCACCTGCAGTAACACGGGACCAGACAAATACCACTGCGCCTGTCCTGATGGCTACTCGGGACAGAACTGTGAGAGAGGTGGGTCACACACAAACACAAACACACACACACATCACACGGCTGATGTCCACCGTAAACATCCTGCATTTATTTGATCAAAAATACAGTAAAAACAGTAATATTGTGAAATATTATTGCAATTTTAAATAACTGTTTTCTGTTTTAATAGACTTTAAAATATAACTTATTCCTGAGAAACAATGCTGGATTTTCAGCATCATTACATGTCACATAATCCTTCAGAAATCATTCTAATATGCTGATTTATAGCTCAAGAAACATTTCTATTATAATCAATGTTGAAAACAGGTGTGCTGCTTATTATTTCAGGATTCTTTGATGAATAGAAGTTCAAAAGAACAGCATTTATTGAAATTTTTTTTTTATTACATTAAAAATTACAAAACTCTCACACCTTCACCAAATAAAAAAACAATTCCTACCAATGAAATTGTATGTGATGTGAGGAATATTCCACATTCAATTAATTCAAGTACAAAAAAAAATAACAACAATCATGAAAAAAAATTGATATATATAAAAATTCCAAAAAAGAAAAAAAAAAAGTTTGATAGATGTTTTCTTGAGTGCACAGTTTGTATGTTTTAGATCAGAATTCCTCACGTTACTTATCAGCGAGTCATCAAATTAAGCCGTGGATCGTGTTGCAGTTCATGTCAGCCATCTGGCGAGAAACTCTGTTTTATTTACTGGCCAATGCCAAATTTTATTCACATTTACCACTTTGAGAGTTCACATTTTATACCCATATCTCTCTTTCTACTAATTATACAATACTCTCACATCTCTTTCTTTCTACAGACGAGATATATATTCGACACGCAATAGAGAAAAGAGCAGAGAGATACACACGCAAACATACACTTACTAATCAAGCACTTCGTATCCTGGCCAAGCCGAAGAATGCAGTGTGCATTCATTTGATTTGGGCAGAATAATGCATCACATCGTGTCACATACAGTATGTGTGCTGGAAAAATAGATCCGTTGCTCGGGTTGGTTTGGCACAATGTGTCTTCTGTCAAACACACTTCACCAGGACATCCTGGATGCAATAATAGACATATTTTCTTGTTCTACTGTTTTCGTTTTGTTCTGGTTTGCTTCGATTTTTGTTTATCCTTGTTCTTGTTATGTTTTATTGGAAATAAAAGCTCACAGCCTCTTGCTACATTCGTCTGTTTTTGTTGGTGGTCTCTGTTCGGTGTGAGAAAGGCCAAAGGGGCTTTCCCGTCCACTGACTGATCTGATAAAGAGCGATCGAGCGAAGAGAGGGAGTGACTGGGAGATTGAAAGGGGAAAACCAAGACGTGACCCTGCCTGACTGTCTGTGAACTCTAAGACAATGTGATTTGAGCAACAAAACTCTCACTGATCCTTCTCTCTCTCAGTTGAACATTCAGCTGACCCTTTGCTAAACTCTGCGACCGCTGCTTGCTCTGAGAGGAACGTTTACAGAACATCTCATGATCTCTGAATTGGGAAAAAGATCTGTTTTCAGTACAGCTTTACAGAAACAGAGGACTTCTATATATTTGCATTAGAAAACTGTAAAAAAAAATATATTTTTTTTTTGTGGCAGATATTAGTGAAATGTCAGTTTGCATGCTGTAACTGAACATTTGTATTTACACAGCATAAGTCATAATGTACAGTCAGTGAGTCATATTTATTTTAGTTATTTTGTATAGTTATTTTAGTATTATTAATTTACTGTTAGAGTATTTATCAATATTTTGAATTGGCTTGTGTATATTTTCAGTTTTTCTTTTAATTTAAGTACAGGTTTCAGTATTTTTATTCTTTTTTATATTTTATGTTATTATATTTTTTATTTTTATTTTTATAAATTAAGGTTTATTTTTATTTCAGTTTTAGTTTTGGTAATTCTAGTACATAAGCTTAACTTAAACAACTTCTTCAGTTAGTTGCCAGGGCAAAACATTTTAATATTTTTAATGTTTCTTTGTAAAGTTTTATTTTATTTTATTTTATTTTATTTTATTTTATTTTATTTTATTTTATTTTATTTTATTTTATTTTATTTTATTTTATGCATTTAATAAAACCTATTTTCAATAGTTTTCATTAACAATAACAAAACTGCCTGGCATAAACTGGCTACTAACCAATTAACTGGTTAAATTAATGGACATTAATATTTTATCTGAGTTTGAAATATTATTACGTGAGTGTAAAGAGACCATGGAGTCATAAGATGACAGGCAGAGGCATACAGTGCTGCCAGATAGAAAGGGAGTTTGTCATTGTTTGGCAAATGTGTGGTCCATGTGTTTTATTTTTGGGTAAAATGTCTGTGTATTTTGAGCATTCCTTTGGAAAATGCTGTTCTGTCTCAGTTTTGCTTTGATTGTGTGTGTCATATAACATTTCTCTCTCTGGCTCTCTGCAGCGGATAACGCCTGTCTGTCTGAGCCGTGTCTGCACGGAGGCAGTTGTGTGGAGTCCAGTCAGGGCTTTGAGTGTCAGTGTGCGCCAGGCACCACACCGACCGTCCTGCAACATCAGTAAGCCATCTCTGCACTGTCTCAAACTGCTCAGATTAGCCTTTGATTTTTCATACATCCAACTACTTTGAAGGAGAGAACTGAGCCATATATAGCAATACCATTAGAACTTTTTAAAATCACTTTTAGTGACTTTAGGTTATTTGTCCCTTATTCTACAAGTAAAATAGCCTAACTAGGGGGTGGGCAAAATAGTTTTTGTGCTTTAAAAAAAAAAATTGTAATTCACCCCTGTGATGTAAAGCTGAATTTTCCTTCAGAAATCATTCTAATATATTAGAACAAAATAACCGAAACAGAACTCAGAATTTTAGATGTCTCTTAAACTATGATGTCTCCTCCTCTTCCTCAGATGAAGATGACTGCAGTCCGAACCCGTGCAATCACAGCGGCATGTGTGTGGACCTGGTGGATGGTTTTAAATGCATCTGCCCCGCGCAGTGGACTGGAAAGACCTGTCTCATTGGTGAGTGTGTGTGTGTGTGTCTTTGCCCCTCTCCTCTACCTACCTCCCTATCTATCATTCAGTGCATGTTTTGTTTCAAAAAAAACAAAATATACCTAACCAACGAGTCAGCCTTGGAAGAATTTAAGTACCAGACCACCATGAGACCCCCGCCGCTGATTCATACGAGAGCGCATTTACAGTCCATTAACACACACGCACAAATTCCTCAGGCTGCGTGCGTATCAGTCTGATTGTAATTTATACTGCGCTCATGCTGATTTCTTTTGTCATTTTTGGCTCAGATGCTAATGAGTGCGAGGAAAGCCCGTGTGTCAATGCCCACTCCTGCCGGAATCTTATCACCGTATAAAATTACGACAGCCACACCTCTAAAATGAACCTAAAATTTTGACATCAGTAAGTATTCCACAAAATAAAAAATAATTCAAAAATATATAAAATTATTAGGAGCTCTAAAAGGAGTTCAGATGTTCCAAAAAATTCAAAAAAGTTCCAAAAAAAAAAAAAAAGATTCCTAAAGATCCCAGCATGACATTTAAGCAAAGCCCTATCAGTTGTAGTATGGATATAAATGAAGCCTAAAATCATGCAGGTCCTTGAGAGAGAGAGTTTTTTTAATGACCAGACATTTCATTTTTGTCTAGTTGATAATAAAATGGTCAAAAATAACTGAAATAGACTTACTGAAGAAGTGACCTGAGCGATATTTAGATACCAGAATATCATAGATTTGGCAAATGCATTGCCACTTGTAAGTTTATTTAATATTTTGACTACTTTTATTAAGTTTCTGCTGCTAAAAGCATCTAGTATTCTCAGCCATCTCTGTTTTACAAGTTTCTCCCCGAAAATGCTGAAAATGCAAATAAGTGTGCAGACTCTGTCTGGGCCTGATATGGAGTCTGATCTTGCTTTCTTGGCGTGATTTCTGAAATGTGAACTGATATTTTGATGGGTCCCCCCCGCAGATGTCAACGACTGCCACGGACAGTGTCTTAACGGAGGACTGTGTAAGGTAAGGCCTCAAATGTTTTCCAGCGCTTTTGGCAGATGTGAAAACCCCCTGTTTCTATCACCTCCATCCATTCCTGTTTAAAAATAGCAGAAGCTGAGTCATGTTTTGGAGAGTGAACATAAAGACAAAGTGGTCAGAAAGACAGAGTGAGTTTGTGAAACGATCGGATTACCATAAACATTCTTGTCTCCTGCCCTTGTCTCCTATCCATTGTTTTTTCGCTCTGTCTGTATACTTTGCTCACTCTGGTTCAGCGCTGTATCCAGGCTGAAGTGCTGCACAGCTGGAATGCATTAAGACTTTGTCTGAGTCAGTTAGCTCTCAAAACACAGCGAGGAAAGACCTAATCAGTCCTGACAATGTCTTTGATTTAATTCATAAGAAAAAACATGTAATAAACTACATTATATTAATCCCCTAAAAAAAAAATGCATCCTAACTGGGGTGAGCGATATTATCTTGTGTTGGATTTATGCTTAAAAGAAAAACTATTTGTCAGTGGGCCAAAAAAATAAAATTCAAGATGCATTCTATGAAAGTATGTTGTATCTCACACAGTTTTGGTCCTCAAGTAAATTAATCTTGTATTAAGGATGTTTTTTTAGACATTTTTGCTTTAAAACAAGACTTTAATTTAATAATTATTAATATAAAGGACTTATAGTTGTTTAATTATATAAATAATGATTATTAATACAGTTAATTATTTTACTGTATAGCACAGAAACGTTAATAATAATAATAATATTAATTGTAGTTGATGTTATTAATATATCATATAGAAAGTAAGAATTCAGAAAATCTATAAATTATTAAATAATATTATTAATAAGTATTCCCAAATCATATTATTAATAACCATCATAATAGTAATTGTTATTAATATTATATTTAATGTTTTCAGTAATCATTATTTATAATCTTTGAAATAATAAAATAATAACAATAATTTTATTTGACAATATATTATTATTATTTCATATGGATTAGTGTCAATTATATTATTAACGATTGTTAATATTATTCATATTAATACAATTACTTTTTTACTGTATAGCAAGGATGAATTGTTATTATTAATATTAATAACAATTATAATAATTATTATTACCAGAATTAAGAATTATGCAATATATAAATACTACTACTAATAATAATAATTATTATTATTAATGTTTACAATAATTATTATGCATCATCTTCATCAATATGAAAAATAACAACAAAAACAATGATTTTATTTAACCATATATTCAGTTATTATTATTTCATGCTGATTTTTGTAATATATTTTTTTTTGAGTGGATATACATTATACCATTCCTAATGTGTCTCTCTCTCTGTGTGTGTGTGTGTCTGTCAGGATCTTGTGAATGGATATCGATGTGTGTGCGCAGCAGGCTTTGCAGGTGAACACTGTGAGCGAGACGTGGACGAGTGCGCTAGTCGACCCTGTCTCAACGGAGGACGCTGCCAGGACGCGGTCAACGGATTCCAGTGTCAGTGTCCACCTGGTTTCTCAGGGGCCACGTGTCAGGTGAGCTCCAAAAACTTTTCTGGTCATTAATGATGTGTTGTAAACGTGTCTCAATAAACCTCGTGAGCAGGTATTAGAGTGTGTGTGATGTGTGTGAATTTTGTCTTCAGCTGGACATAGACTACTGTGAGAGCGGCCCGTGTCAGAACGGAGCTCAGTGTTTCAGCCTGGCCTCAGATTACTACTGTAAGTGTCCCGAAGATTACGAAGGCAAAAACTGCTCCCAACTTAAAGACCACTGCCTCATCACTCCATGCCAAGGTAGGTTACCCAGAAAATCCAGTTGTATATATCAATATATTGCCATATATAAAAAAACATGATTTTTGAAAATAAACTCTTCATATATAAATATATTAGTGCTGTCAAACGATTAATCGCATCCAAAATAAAAGTTTTTGTTTACATAATATATGTGTGTGTACTGTGTATATTTATGTATATATAAATAAAAACACATACAGCATATATTTTGAAAATATTTACATGTATATAATTATATTCATATAATGTATATCATATATATTTAATATATAAATGTAACATATTTTTCTTAAATATGTACATGCATGTGTTTGTATTTATATATACATAATAAATATACACAGTACACACACATATATTATATAAACAAAAACTTTTATTTTGGATGTGATTAATTGCGATTAATCATTTGAAAGTACTTATATATATATATTATTATTATTTTTTTTTTTTAATGAATAATATTGAAAATTACTTTATCTTTATTTATTTTATTTAAATTATTTATTTCACTTTATAGAAATTAAATGGGATTTTTACTTCTTTTTTACTTCTGTATTTCGCAAACCTGAGCTAGGTGGTTTACTGTCAATGAAAGATATCCGCTGAAAATCCATGTTAGCTCTAGAGCGGATACTAGAGGAGTCCTGAAGTCTCCAGCTTCACTGAATGCTAATCGGCGCTCTCAGACTCCAGATCGCGAGCCTCGTGTCCCGGTGGTAAGATTATCTGCTTGGGCACATTCTGAGGTTTTAATGGACACTGGAAATAGAAGCCCAGTCTTTTTTTAGTCAGCGCAGCCGTAAGACTATCCTCATCTCAAGGCCTCGGCGCTTTTGATGCCGTGCCATTGTGTACGGCGTAGTGTTTGCGATTGCTAACTGTAGTCTGTTGGTCTTCTGGGCTGGAACACCATGGTAACAGCTAGGATATCGTTACACGACGTGTATGCTAACCCAAAGTGAGCTTACCGAGAGGGGAAAACCCACCGCTAGTCAGACTACATGACGACTTGGCTAATTCTTAGCATGCCGCCATCTTCCCCAATCACATGGAAACCCTGGAAATATTTTCACCTTTTAATTCACAGTACCCAAAAAGACATAAAAACTCAAAAAATCTTATGTTTAAGTCATGTTAATTCAAAAATCTTAAAATTCAACGACTTTCATAGAAATTTCTGTGCTAATTTTTGTTTTTAGATATGCTCAGTTCTAAAAAATTTAAAATTGCACAAATGGCATCAAAAGTCACTGTTCAGATGACTTTTTGCTTTTCAAATAAGTTTATTTAGTTTAAAGGATGTTTAGATGTTTTTTCACTAAAGCAGGACTAAATAAAAATAGTAAATACTAATATTTATTTACTAATAATATCTGAAAAATACTAATTATGAAATTTTAATATTAATGATTATTAACTAATAATATTATACATTATATAACAAAAAACAACGAAAAAAAAAATAAAATAATAATAACTTGTTTGCAGTTATTATTATTTACTGTAAAACGAAAATTTAAGAAAATATTAAAATACTTTAATTATTACTTGAATAAATTACTTAGTAAAACATAATAATTAATGTTATTGTTATTATTAGTAATGTTGACAATAAGTATATTTCATAGTCTTAATCAGCATAAAATAAAAAAAAAAAAAATAAAAAATTAACAACGATATAATAATAATTATAATAATATTATTCTTATTAAAAAAAAATAAAAATATCATTAAATACAATATATTATTAATAATTATAATAATTCGAATTATTATTTATTAATAATAAATATTAGTATTATTTCATACTGATTAAGATTATAATAAATAAAATTATAATCAATATAGCATTAATTCTATAATAATAATAATACTATAATAACAATAATAATAATAATAATAATTATTATTATTATTATAGAATCAATAGTATTAATGTTGACAAAATTGTATTTATTATAATCTGATATAATAATAATAATTATTATTATTAGTAGTAGTAGTAGTACTACTATTACCACTACTACTACTAATAATAATATATTTATAAATATTAACTATATAATGATTGCTATTATAATTACTACTATTTCATAATGATTAAGATTTTAATAAATAAAGTTACTGTCAACATCAGTAATATAATATCTATAATATAATATATTGTTATTATTATTAGAAATGTTGTGGAGAGAAATCTAGCTAAAATCAGCTTCTTTATGTTTTCTAGCTGGTCTGAATGACTGCGGTTGGTGGACTTGATTCTGACCTTTTTCTAGATTTAAGGATTTTGACCAGAAGGGCTCTTGATGACTCAGTCCTCATGTTTTCCCGCAGTGATTGACAGCTGCACGGTTGCCGTGGCGTCTAACAGCACTCCGGGCGGCATGCGGCTCATCTCCTCTAACGTTTGTGGTCCTCACGGCCGCTGTCGAAGTCACGCCGGAGGACACTTCAGCTGTGAGTGTCAGGAGCCATACACATACACATAATACCAAAAAACTAAACCCAAATTCTTTTCAAACTTTCACCTCCCACCCTTAAATCCAACACATCAAAGACTTTTAAACAATTCACCTCACTCTTTACTCTCAGACATCAACGACTGTGAAAGTAGTCCCTGCCGTAACGGCGGGACTTGCATTGATAAAATCAACGCGTACCAGTGTATCTGTGCTGATGGCTGGGAGGGACACAACTGTGAGAGCGGTGAGTACATGTCACCTTTGAATATCACTTCATGCGGTTAAAAACACCTCTAATTCCTCTAATTATACTGATCGCTAAAATATTGTGCATTTCCAAAACAGACATTGACGACTGCAGCATGAACCCGTGTCGGGATCGAGGAGTGTGCCGTGATCTGGTCAATGACTTTTACTGCGAGTGTGAAAACGGCTGGAAGGGAAAGACCTGTCACTCACGTAAGCCCCACCTCCTCATTTGCATACCAGTATAAGTGGTGATAAGTATTACTATGTATTTTAGGGTGATAAGTATTATAAAAGTGGCTTAATTTGTGTCAGTTAATCATCATGGCACTTCCACATCCTGGCATGAATTATATGATGATTTGTAAAATCATGTTAATTCATAAAATCTTGAAAAATTCGGTATCATTTCATGAACTTTTCTTTTGTCAGTAAAATTTTTCTAGTTATGCTCAGTTTTAAAACATTTCAAATTGCACAAATGGCACATAACACTTTTTCCTTTTCAAATGAATTTAACCTTTTTTAAAGAATCCTTTAAATAAGACTAAATAACAGAATACTCAGTAATAATTATGAAATTGTTTATAACGATAAAACAAATAATAATTATTAACTATAATAAAATTTATTAATTATTAATATAATATTAATAATATAATAAATTATTAACTATAATACTTTATAATTAGTAAAAATATTAATTATATAATATAATAATAATTTATTATTATTATTATTGTTGTTATTATTTAACTGTTGCTGTTATTTAACTGTTAAACAAGTAAAAATTATAAAAATATTCATCATTATTATTATTCTTTTTATTTAACTAACAAAATTATAATAAGAAAATCTAAAATTTAATCAACAATCAGCCACTATTGTCAAGCAGATTCAAAATGTTTAATGTAAAAAGAAAAATACGGTAAAAATCTTGCATGTTTTTTCACAAATAAGAATATTGTAATTTAATAAAATCTTTAAGAATGATATTTAATCTTTTTAATTTATGTGAACGTATAAAATAATTAAATATAATAAAATTTATTTTTACGAAACCATTTTAATGCATGAAATAGCATGGAAAAATGTCCCTGAACAACTGATGATACAAATGAATCATTAAATCAGAGTTTTGAATCAGTTCATTTAAACAGACAATTTGAACTGATTCATGAAACGAATCTGACTTTCTGACTAGTTTAATTCTTGCCACCGAGGTATAAATCAAACGCTATTATCCTGCAAGTCACAAGACAATGAAAGGGTCGCAGAATTAGCCTTATAAATCATTCATGTATGCAGTAAATGATTTGAATATAGTCCATTAGCCTGACAGCTGATTTCTTCTCGTTTATAGGCGAGAGCCAATGTGACGAGGCCACTTGTAACAACGGGGGCACGTGTTCTGACGAAGGCGACTCATTTAAGTGCATTTGTGCTCCTGGATGGGAAGGAGCTACCTGTAACATCGGTGAGCTGCTAACAACCCGGCTGAGCGTTTTGGTGAACTAGCCTCTGAATCAGCTTCTAAAGCTTTTTCCCCTCCACTCCACAGCAAAGAACAGCAGCTGCCTGCCGAACCCCTGCGAGAACGGAGCCACGTGTGTGGTGACAGGTGACAGCTTCACCTGTGTCTGCAAAGAAGGCTGGGAGGGGCTCACCTGCAGCCAGAGTACGGCAAAACTTCCTGTTCCACTTCCTTACTACTTCCTGTCTTGACTCCTGTCTACCTCCTGTTTCCAACTCTCACCTACTGCTGCTTAAGGTTCTCTTCCAAACTATATACTCATTGGATAGCTCCTTACAGCTTCTGCGCCACTAGCGTCATCTTTATAGCTGTCTCTGGATAGGAGAACGTATTTTAACATACAAAAAAATGACGCACGTCGCCTTTACCTGTAGTTGCAGAATGCCAGGTTTTTCTAAATGAGGACAGAAAATGCATTAAATAGTACAGAGTCTGATGAGTAGTTTCAGATGAAATATTGTTAGCAAACATAACGTTGAAGGCTAATCGTTCAGGTGGGATTATGATCTGCCATTTATAACTTGGTGAAATTATTGCGACTGATCTGGTAGATTATAATATGAATTATAGACAGTCGTGCATGTAAACATGTTGATTTCACTCCAACATAACAATAATCTTCAGATGAATGTTTCTATTTTCGAATAACATTTAATAACAAAGTGTTTCGTGTTTCATCATTTTAAGTCAATAAATTTTGTTGCTTTCATATTTAATAATAATTGTAATTTTAAAATAAAAATTTTAATTTTAATTCAAATCATTTAAATCATAATTAAAATAATTTAAAGCATTATTAAAAGATGTTTAATTGTAATTTTAATTTTAATTATTTTATTTTGATTTCATTTCATTTAAAGCATTATTAAAAGATGTTTTTCAATAATAAAATAATTTAATAATATAACAATAAATATAAGCAGCAATATTTACCTACATATATTTTTAAACTGTTTTAATGTATGAAATATAGTGCAAATCAAGCACAGTAAATAGTATGCATAAAACTATATAATATATATTATATATATATATACATATGCTGCCATATATATATATAAACATATATATATATATATATAATAAATAAATATAAATCAAATAAAAATAAAAAAACTACACATTAAAAAAAAAAAATTAATAAATTAAAACCATATTATCAAATATCACAAAAAACAAATACATAAACAAATAAACGTAAAATAATAAAAGTAAAAAAAAATATATTTATGAATTCTAAACAACTTAATAGTTTTATCTTTTAGTCTTATAATAATTTGCACAATAATAAAAAAAAAATATAAAAAAAAAAAAAATAAATAATAATAACATACTTATTCACAATATAGTTTTTTCCTGTTTTTTGAATCTCTGTGGGTGTAAGCATAAGAACAGTTTGTCAAGACGTGGAAGAGATAGGGAGAAATATGAATGAAATCAATTTACTCTTGTATTACCACTAAAAAACACGTGGAATATGATTGTAAAAACACTAAAAAACATAGGGACAAATATGAAAAAAATCAAAATAATATTACCACTTAGAAATAGGGAGAATATATCGAATGAAAGAGAAATTTAAAATGTATTTGACGACAAGGCAGCATGTGTTCTGGTGACCTCTTACCCAATATCTCATCATCTATAAAAGGTGACCTCTGACCCCGTATCTCATCATTTGTATAATGTGTGTGCAGCTATAACAGCGGCACGTGTGTGGACGGTGATAACTGGTACCGCTGTGAGTGTGCCAGTGGATTCGCAGGGCCGGACTGTCGCATCAGTGAGTGATTAATGCTTCATCGATGAGTTGTGAAGTTGTAGATAAATGAATTCAATATAAATAATAAATCTGACCCAACAGACATCAATCACACACAGTCATCAAACATGCATGTCTCACCCCACAGACATCAATGAGTGCCAGTCGTCTCCCTGTGCATTCGGCTCCACGTGTGTCGATGAAATTAACGGCTACCGCTGCCTGTGTCCACCCGGCAGAACCGGGCCCAGATGTCAGGAAGGTACATGCTCCAAGCTTGCCGCTTAATATTAATATTATTAGTCATGCAGCTATTGCTGATACAGAATTTAAACTTAACCGAGTTGATACTTCCAATCATGCATTCATTAGGGGAACCTTTCTGTCCCCTAGAGAATAATTTAGATTTTTTTTTTTTTGTTACTAGATTTTAACAATATATTATAATAGCTTTTAAACTTTACTATCTATTCTATTTATTATAGCTAGTATAGCAGTGTTATTGTGTTAATAGTATATTGTGTATATTGCTAGTATATTGTGTTAATATTATAGTGTAATTTATTATTTTTTTCATCATGATCAAACTAGGTTTGTATGGTGTTGCTACTAAAACCCTTAGTATTTTTTTTCATTTTAGATTTAAAGGATATATTGTAGTAGCTTTTAAACTTTAGATTTTATCTGTTGTGTTAATATTGTGGTTTATTTGATTATTTTTTTCCTAGATTTACAAGATATATTGTAGTTTTTTGTGACTTTTGTGCTAATAGTATTATGTTTTTTTTTTTATCGTGAGCTCAGAGTTGGTTTGGTTTTGGTTACATTTTTTTTTATAATTATAAAATGTACAAATAATACATTTACTAATTTAAATTCAGAAGCAATCCATTTCTTTGTATTTTTCTTAATTAACAGTTACCATGCACTAGCTAACTTATTATAATTGGCAAGATCAATACCTTTTTTTTTTTTCGCAAAAACATCACAAACGGTGAATAACGGGACAAGCAATAAATGAAGTGTCAGTCAAGCATCAGTTAAATTTTTCAATTAAAACACCATTCAAAATCTCACAATAAAAAGCCTAAATTTAGTGTGATCAGATAAAAGCCTTGTTTTTTCTCTCAGTCACCGGCCGTCCGTGTGTGGTCGGAGGTCGGATTGCAGTAGATGGAGCACAGTGGGCTGAAGACTGTAACACCTGTTACTGTCACAGAGGGATTGTCAGCTGTACTAAGGTACGTCAGCGAGAGCCTGTGTGTTGGAGCTGGACAGAAGTTAATAGTGATTCATTATCATTTCTGAATTCGCTTCCTTCCTCTCTTCAACAGCTCTGGTGTGGCCCTAAACCTTGCCGGATGCTTGGCTTGGGACGAGGTGACTGTCCTCTGGGTCAGCTGTGTGTGCCGGTCCGAGATGAGCAGTGTTTCGTGAAGCCCTGCTCATCACAGGGCGAGTGCTGGTCTGCTCACCGGCCGGCCGTGAGGACCCGCTGTCACCCCGAGAGCGACTGCGCCAACATCACCTTCACCTTCAACAAGGACACCATGCCACAGGTGAGGACACTGGGACTGGCATTTAAAGTGTGCTGGAAGGGGTGGGTGATTTGGTTGCATATATTGGATCAATGCAAACATTTTGAAATGCTTTCTGATGTGTATTTGTTTTGTCTCTCAGGGAGTGACGGTGGAGCAGGTGTGTCGTGAGCTCAGGCATCTGTATGTGGCTAAAAACCTTTCAGCTGAGTTTTCCATCTCTATGAGCTGTGAACTCTCTTCTGCCACCAATAATGAGATCCATCTGGCCATCGTAAGTGACATTCATGCAGTATTTCATTGTCTAGAAATAGCTTTTATTGCAGTTTTAATATCCTTATAGTATTGAAGAATGACTGGAAAAGTCATTTTTATGGTTTTTATTGTCTAAAAGGTGTATGAATAATCTATTTATATTATTTTTGTTTATTATCTGATAATTTTTTATTTATATTATATATTTTATTATAATTTCTATCATTTGCACTAATCATTTAATTCTGCTTTAATTCAATAATAGCTTACTAGCTTGTCATAAATTTTATATATATTTTTTTTATTTAAATGAGCGCTTTCAAATGATTAATCGCGATTAATCGCATCCAAAATAAGTTTTTGTTTACATAATATGTGTGTACTTTGTATATTTATTATGTATGCATAAATATACACACATACACTATATATTTTGAAAAAACATACATGTATTTACATGTATATATTTATAATCATATAATTTACAATATATGTAAATATATTTAATATATAAACAACGTTTTTCTGAAATATATACATGCATTTATATGTAAATAATAAATATACACAGTACACACACATATATTATGTACACAAAAACTTATTTTGGATGCGATTAATCGCGATTAATTGTTTGACAGCACTCATTTAAAAAATGTGTTCATTTGTATTTTATTATTATAATTTTTATTTTCATTTTAACACTATGTATTTAATTCTGCTTTAATTTAATAATAGCTTATAAGCTTCAACTGTAAAAAAAAAAATCAGGACGCATGTTTTTTATTATATTATTTTATTATATGTTATGTTGTTGTATTATATTTGTTATTATTTTAACACCCCATGCATTTAGTTCTGCTTTAATGTAATAACAGCAGCTTCAGTCATAAAAAGACACAAACTATTTAAGTCAGGATTATTTTTAAAGGAAATATTGTGTTTTGTAGCATGTGACTGAGGATGGCATTCACGGCCAGGTTCCTGTTAAAGAGATCACAGACAGCATCATTGATCTGGTGAGCAAACACAGCGCGAACAGCTCCATCATCGGCTCCATTGCTGAGGTCCGTGTGCAGCGCAGTAAAGCACAGAACCCCAACGGTGAGACACGACAGGAAGCACTTACACACTGGAGGAAGTAGCCATAGGTACAAAATCACCTAATCTCAAATAAAATACCAAAATAAAAAACCACATAACAAAAACACAAATCAAATACATAAATATTTTGATATACACTATCAATCAGAAGTTTGGAGTTAGAAAGGGGTTTCTTAATACTTTTATTCAGCAACGATGCATTTAATTGATAAATTAGTTAATTATTTCAAATAAATGCTGTTCTGAATGTTCTATTCATCAAATAATCCTGAATAATGATTTCTGCATAAATATGAAGCAGCACAACTGTTATTAACATTGATAATAATCATAAAAGAAAAGCATATCAGAACATTATAATAAAACTAATTCTGAAGGATTTCTGAAGGATCATGTGACACTGAAGACTGGAGTAATGATGTTGAAAATTTAGCTTTATTATCACAGGAATAAATTACATGTTAAAATATATTCAAATACTAAACTGATTTAAATTGTAATAATATTTCACAATTTTACTGTTATATATGTCTGAAAAATATTAATATAATTTTTTTTTTCATTTAATTTGAGCTATTCAGCTTAAACAAAAAAACAACCAATTTAAACACACATATTAAATATAATAAAATGAAAACTGCACAATGAAGGGATGTAATACATTGCCAGCTTGTTTTTATTAATCCGTTTTCATTGATTCTCTCGTTCAGTAGACTACTTGGTGCCACTGCTGGTGTCCATAGTGACGGCGATCTGGGTTTTGGTGCTGGCTTCGGTGTTTCTGTGGTGCGTGCGGCATCGACGCAAACAAAGCTCCACCCCCACCGCCATCAACCCCGCCGCCCCCTACTCCACGGGAAGCACAGAAGACAACACGGTGAACAACGCCCGCGAGCAGCTCAACCAGATCAAGAACCACATCGAGAAGAACGCATCCAACGGCAGCCTGCCGGGAAAAGAGCTGCTCTGCGACGACAAGAACACCGTCAACGCCAAAATCAGAACGCATTTCTCCGAATCCACCAGACTAGCACAGGAAGACTCCAACAAGCATCTTCAGAAGACGCACTTTCCACGCCAGCCAACCTACATGCTGGTGGACAGGGACGACAGGCTGAGCTCCAACGGCACGGATGTCAAAAATCCTCACTGGACTAATAAACGAGACAACAGAGACCTGGAGTCGCAGCACAGAGCTCCGGATTCACAGCAAAGAGATCTGGACGCACAACACAGCTTGCACAAAATGGAGTATATCGTATAGCAGCCGATCATCGGCATGGTAACAATCATTGCTACGCGATGTCACAAAAGGTCAAGCAAATGAAGACATCTTTTGAAATCAGAGCACTGACTGTCGAGTGTCAGGACAAGGCCGGACAGTGTTTGTTCAGACGTTGCGGTCGGACCACAAGCTGGTCTATTTTATGGCGTCTGAAGGGCCTGAAGACGTTAACCTGTGCTGAACTTCTAGCCTAAATTAGAATGTACAGTAATTGGCCAAAATATGCTCAATGTGTGAATCTCACCAAAACATGTCCAGGTCAAATTTCATCCTGAAATCATAGACATTGTTGACATTTGAATGACAATTACAGGCATAGTTCACCCAAAAATGACATTTCTGTCATCATTTACTCAACCTCGAGTTGTTCCAAACCTGTATGAGTTGCATTCTTTGGTTGAACACAAAAGAAAATGATTTAAAGAATGGTGGTAACCAAACAGTTGACGGTAGCCATCGACTTACATAGTATGGAAAAAAATAATATGGAAGTCAATGGGTACTGTCAACTGTTTAGTTACACACAATCTACAAAATATCTCATCTTGTGTTCATAAGAAGAAAGAAACTCAGGTTCTGAACTTGAGGCTGAGACAGATTTTGAATTTTTTGGCGAACTGTCCCTTTAAGCACCTTTTCCATCCAAAAGTGAAGTACTGCATTTATATACAGTACAGATAGTGTAATACTAAGACTTTTTATGCAAATCAGGATACTATATAATAAAAATTGCTTGAATGATGCTTTCTTCTTTTTTTTGTTTTTGTATTGCATAAAACTTTTATAGTGCTAAACAAAGGTTGTAAAAAAATATATTTTGGGATGAAATTAGACATGGAAATGTTCTTGAGGGTTTCGTGAGTTTCATCCAATTGTTGAACTGAACTGCATGTGCAGATTGTGTTCAGTGTTTATAATGTAGAAATCAATGCACCAGAAATAGCTTGTGAATCAATGATGACTGGTGTATCTTGTGCTCGAAGATTGTATTTAACTCCCATTTATTGGGTTCTTGACTGGATTTTATTTTCCCGCTCTTTCTAGCAGTTCATTTTTATTTATTCTACTCTTTTTTTTTTTTTACATGTGTACAGACAGACAGGTCATGCTTAGAATTGACTGTCTGTATGAAGAAATTCACTGTCAGTTTAGATGTTGATGTTGTATAGATGTCTTTGTATATATTTTCTAATTAATCATTGTGTATATTTGATTTATTAACTTAACAATCAAAAGCCTATCGTTTGTTTTTATTTATATACATTCTTTAGGTTTGAGAATGTGACCGCTCGTGCCCAACCTTTGTATTTTTAGATGGAAAATATTGTCTCTTATTTCTGAAATGCCAAAAGAATAGTTTATTTTTTGAAGAATAGGATGTTTGTTTGTGTCTAAATCCAGAATACAATGTGCAATGTCTGTTTCAGAAAACATGTGCATGACTTGTGTTTGTAATGTCCTGAGACGTAGATGGCTTTCCATCTAGTTTTAATACATACTTTGTCTGTTCAAATACACATTTATAGAATGTTACTTTAAAACCATTCCTGAATATGTTTAGCAAATGTTCTTCTCATAGCTGTTTTAAATGAATTTGGCAGCCCAGGATATCAAACAACGCTTGTCTAGAGTTTTCTGGTCAACCACAGTATTCAAATGTACTTTAACCAAAAAGGGAACGAGCAGTGTTAGAAGTGCAATGCTTGTACAGTAATATGAAATATGAAGAAAACAGAACTGAATGTGATACACAAGACAAAAATTAAATCAAAATCACTCTAGTAGGCCACTTTTATTAATTGTACATTACAGTCGGACTGCTGGGCTTTTTTTAGTTCAGTCCCACTTAATTCGTTGAATTGTTTTGTTTTGTTTTGTTTTTCTCTTCTTGTGTTTATGAGATCCTTCTATGAAAAAGCAGAACCATAAAAAAAACAGATCATCCTGGGGTTTAACATAAATTTAAATTAAATAACATACAAATTCAATATTTTTCATTAGAAAAAATCAAATTAATTCTTTCTTTTTGAAAACAATCAAAAAATATCTATAATTCTAAGTAAAAAAAACATTTATCAAACAATATTGTGTCCAAAAAAAGTAATAGTTATCAAATAATATCTATAATTCGAAGGAAACTCTGTGGTGTGGATACTAGTCCTAAGCTGTCCATTATCCCATGACAAAGTCATAAAAAATGCAATTTATGGTGTGAAATATTGAATTGGATACATATTTGTCTTGTGTAGGATAAAAGTTGTTTGCGAGCTAACAATAGTGATGTCTGACTTGTGAGTGAGTCATTCTTTGAGTCAGTTTGTTTAAATGAATCAGTTGAATGGGTTCACAAATTTGTTTAAATGACTCATTGGTATGAATTTGAATTATTTTTCCTTATCCAGCAGTAATCACAAACTACCGAGGAAATGATCATGGAAATTTGAAAAAAAGTGTGGGAACTCTTCTTTATAAAATTCAGATGCTAATATATGAAATTGCAGTACAGAATTTAAAGAATAAGTGTATCAAATATAGCTCATGTAGCAAACAGCATAAGAATCATTTTAAATATTTCCTTATTTATGCACGACTTAATGTAACCCTGATTCTGATTTCTGATATGGTGGACACAGCCATAACCGGCCCCAACAGGGTCCACATTGTGTGAGTCTAGACGCTCAGCTGAGCGCAGCGGGACGGGACGGGCGACCATGTGAGAGAGGTTATGAAAGCCCCTCACACTGTCTCTCTCTGCTGTCGTGGGAAAGCTGAAGATGCACACCAAAATAGACGGCATGAAACGCGCTTGCCTAACGTGTTTGCAAAGGCATCGCACAAAGAATGTCTTCTTCTAGATCTCTACCTCCAATCAGCTTTTCTTTGAAACCCGTGCGGTGACCCTTTCTCAACAGGCCTGTTTCACTAAAGCATTTAACATAATCAAAAACATAAAGTATTTGGAGACAGTGGCTTTCAGGATTATTTCAAGTAATTTTTACTGTCTCTATTACATCAAAGTATTTGGAAATGACAGTGGCTTTCAGAAAGTATTTCAAGACAGTTTTTGGTTCTAGAAGCATACCACAGTAACTGTAAGGGGGAACATTATATACAGAAAGCGAGCAAAATACACACATCATTAACCCGTCAATTAAGGCAATCATGTCATAAATTACTAATAACTCACTAACAAACTCCTTCATTTCCGAAACATCGAAAAAATCAAAAAAAAAATATAACAAAAAGAACAAAACATAGAGAACAAAAAAAAATTCTGGGAACCTTCTATGGAATTACAGTTGGTTACAAAAAGATTTACTTAACCTAATAGGTTACATTTCTTGTAATGGAACCTAAGAATTACTATTTCTCAACCACCTGATTTTAAAGATTCATTTAGACCAGGAGCCAAATACCCACACATGGCATGGTCTTTGCAAAAATCAGTTCACTACTCGTGTGCAAGTATTTACTATTTTGTTCCAAGTGATTTAAGTAAGGATTGAAGACCACAAGTGTGTTTATTAACTTTTCATTACCTTATTTTACAAACTTTAATTTCTGGTTCTTTTAATTAAGTGATAAAAAGCAGTTGCAAATGATGTACAAAATAAATACAGGCTACGCACCTTTGCACCAATAAAACGTGTAGCACTTTGTTTTACTACCAATCGATGTAATATCTAATTATTATCAATATTTAAATTACATGGCAGGTTTTTAGTACCTCTCGCGATGGCATGTCAGTCGAGCGCAGGGGCTCCACAACATGAGTATTTACACTGAGCCTTGAATACTGCTCGGATCTATTTGAGATAGTGTGGATTTAGTGTGCTCAAGGGCACTGCGCTTTTTTTTTTAAGATGGACAGTCTTGCACGCGCTCTCAAGTGGCCAAGATTATAAAGTAATCAGTGTTGAGTCCTACTATAAGGTCAGCCCTGCCTAAACCAAAAATTACAAAACTATAAAACACCTCACAAAAAAATTAAGAACCTTCCTGTTATCCAAAAAACAATAGAAAATAGAACAATAGAATACCGTTCAAAAGTTTAAAGACTCTTTCTGGTAGCCTAACATCAGTGGAACATGTTCATCTGTTTGAACTTGAGGAAAAGTGACTACATACATCCACTGAAAGTCAAACTGATGCCAGTTGCTTAAACAGTTTTTTTGTAACAGTGGCTTCTGAAGTTAGTTCTGAGAAAAAACACAGATAACGCTTGGTTTGACATTTTGAATGCAATGACATCCATTCACTTTTAAGTGTGGCATAAGCGTCCAAATGCTTTTTGGGCCCACTGTATCATTTTTCATTTAATGGATGTACAGCAAGCAGAACAAATGCCTTCTGTGAAAGTCCCACAGTTGCCTGTAGACATAGACAAATCCATAAATACATTTGGACTATTAATCTGACTGACCTCTCGTCTCCTGGTTACAGGAAATGCTGACATCAGAACAGCAACTATTACCATTTCGCTGACTTCAAAGCCCAAGAAATGGGTTAGGCTGAAGGAAAGTCTGAAACTTGACTTGGCCACCCTTTTCAACACTAATGGCTCCATCACGTTAACAAATTTGTCACGGTTACTGAACTCAGTGTTCGCTTCAGAACAACACAGCGGCGCATTCAACTGAGCCAGTTCGCTGAGGTGATGTAACATGAGCTTCCTAAAGGAGCTTTTATCATCATTTGTTCTCTGAAAGCATATTAGAAACCGATCTGTGTGTGTTTGCACTGTAAGGCGAGTGATTCCAGAGCAGAAGGCTGGAAAGTACAAAGCATTTAATGCTAAGAGACGCTTGCACTCAAATTTAGCCACAAAAACATTAGCTCCAGTTCAAAACCCTGGAGATGAATACTAGACATCAAAATAATGCCTTGTACACAGTCTCAACACAAAAACTGAATTAAAAAAATACAACAAAACAAAACAATGCCTCATTTCAACAAAAAATTGTAAGGCTTTCATGGAGAATGCAATCCCATAATGCATTGTGCTCGGGTCAGTGAAAACATCATTAGAGATGGTGGAGGAAGCGGGAGAAATGTTGATTATAAATAAAGTTCACACCTAATGTATCAATAAAAATTGACCAAATTTTGATATATTTTGATGGCTCTGTTAGCTTAGCAACATGCTAACGACAAACTCCACTGTGAGTCAAGTTTCTAGAGCAGATTGGTTCTACTTGTTTGAGTTGTTTCAAAATTTTCAAAAATTAACACTCTTGAATATTAGTCACACAAAAAGAAACAACAACAACAACAAGCAACAACAAGGAAGTAGGTTTTGGAACAGATCCATAGTAAAATTAGCAGAGATTTCAGACCTTTAAAAGCCATGTACACTCACAAATTGTCCTGAACACAGACTAACAAGGGTCTCTCGCAGACACACCAACTCAGTAGACGACACACACACACAAACACACACACACCCTGAGGAGATGGTGGCCCATTAACACATAAACACTTCAACAACACACCCAACACACGCATCATACACACAATAAATACAACAATAACATCAATAACACTACTCAGCCTTCAAATGTGTGTGTGAGACAGTGAAACAGAGACGCAAGAGTGTGTGGGAACTCGGAAATGATGATGTCAGTTTTCCTTTAGGCCGAAGAATACGCAAAATAAAATGAGGGAGGGAGAAAAACAGGGAAATAATAGCAGAAAGAGCAGCAGCCTCCCCTCAGGCTTTAGTCAGCAATTCAGACTGCAGTTGCATTGACAAATAGATTATTGACAGACTAATACGGACAGTTTACTCTGATTGTGATTTACATACACATTAAGTTGTTTTACGGGCTATTAACACAGTGCAACATAAAATCACAACTGGCTATATTTTCTTTCATAATTAATGTTCCTGGTCTGATTGTGCATGTGATCTATTTTAACATATATAAAAAGCAACAGATTAATAAATGCATTTAAAATATACATTTATACAAAAAATTAAAAGAATTTACTTCATTTCTTCACTTGTCATCAATCCTTCTTTTTCAACTTAACTTCTTCAACCACATGGTTCACATCACATTTTAACAGCATAATATCATTCTTCAATAACAAACATCTCACATAAATATTACAGATCATTATAACTTCTCACTCTACCTTTCTAAGCTCATACTTTCTAAGTACCAAACTTTGTGTTGTTAGACAAAAAACCCATCTTGTGAAGTCAAAGAAACATAAAACGCACATGCTTTCGTGCTAATAGCATATGAGGTCAGTGAAAACATCCATTCAAAAATACATAAAACATAAATAAAGGAAGACAAAAATAAAGTTAATCATAAAACTACTCAAGTATCAATAAAAGACCCATTTTTGTGCATGTGTGTTGTTAGCATAGCAACATGCTAAACATAAACACCTTATGCTTTCATGCTAATAGCATATGCTAATAATCAGACTGAAAAATCATGTCATAAAACCACACAAACTCCCATGCACAGATCACACAGCACAAACCCAGTGACACACTCCTGCTTCCTCTTTACTTCCTTTAATCACTCTGAAACATGAGTGTTTAAGAGAGGTCATAAAAACAACACACATAAAAAAAACAAAAAACAATACAACCTATATAGAAAATAACCATCATCTTGAACGTTCCTTTGTCATGCTTTAAGGTCTCTTTTATCTGAGCCTAAAACAAAAGCTGGATCTCTGGTTTCAGATGCAGGAAGTGTGTGATCAAACAGAGACGGCCGATGTACGATGGTCTAGATTTCAGGGCTTCACCGTTAGCGATTAGCTTATCTGGAGAGGAGTAATTGCTGTGTTATTCTTCAGAGTGATAACAGTCTGATTGTTTTCTCTGATGTAGATATTTCCCACAGTGTCATATCACTTCACAAGTGGCTCATTAGCAAAGAGGTTACAGTATGAGTTCTGTTTAGTTGTAAATTCAGTCAGCGTATTGATATCACAGCAAAAGGAAACCATAGGTTACTTCACAAGCCAGAGATTTCTTTTTAGGAGCATATATATATATATTTCTTCCTGTTGCATAAACTAATGACCTAATAGAGGCATTTGTAGGGTCTTTTCAGTAGCCACTTTCCATTACCCTTCAAACTGCACAAACTGCGAACTAAAAAACACGTAAATTTCTCAAAAACTCCCATATATCGCAAAAAAGATTAACGTTCACACCAGGTGGTTTTTCAGGCAATTCGAAAAATAATTATAGTACAAAACTATAATTTTTATGCATTTACAGGTCCCCTGGCGTACATAAAAGTCACACGATCATTCTTTAATGTACTATACACCAAGAAACACCTCATACGTGGCAGCTTTCAAGTATAAAGTACTTTCCTTGCCATTAATGCTTGGATAACCCCTTACTTACACTGCACACATCTGTGGCACATTACGACTCCGACACAGCCACGATAGTCAATGCTTGTATTGTAGTCAGTGCTTGTAGTCAATGCCATGCCATGGCATCTGACCTGGTCAGTGGTTGTTAGGTTGTTGCCATAATGGTTTTTACCCAAAGTTGTGAATTTAACTTATGCACAAAATATCTGAATATTGGATAAAACATTTGAGAATAGGCACGAGTCAAAGAGAACAAAATCATCAATCTTCCTGATAAACTGGCACTAAATATTATTAAGAAAAGTATGAGAAGCCTCTGAATATAACAATTATTAAATATAATATACTGTATATGATCCTGTTTTCTATAATATATATATATATATATATATATATATATATATATATATATATAATATATATGCTGATCCTGTTTTATGTGGAGTATATTGTGCTGAGAGTCCATCTCTCTCTGTGAACTGAAAGCACCACTGTGTTGTTTGTGTGTATTTGATCTCACCCTACAGTGCAAACTGATAAAAAAACACACTCAACTGCACAGAACCACTAAAGAACAAAAATGACCTGTTCAGACCCTCTGAAGATCAAAAACAAAGTGGCCAAAAGTAAAAGTCACAGATGTACTGCCAAGCACATGCACACTGCATCGAGTTTTTAACACTCATACAGATCTCCACACCTGCGATCATTTCTGTGGTATTCATGATGTAGAATAGTTTCCGTCCAAGACTGCTTTGTTCTTTGTTTCAGTTTGATGCTGTGATGCAAATATAAATGAGGTGATCGATAAGTTACATGATGTTTTTGCAGTCAAGTATTTGCAGTGTTGTTCACTTTTCAGGACCTAGAATTCGACTGGGCATGCTCTCAATCAACTTCGGGCGGATACAGTTCATCATAAAAACTGAGTTTGTCTGCGTTTCATTTGTCCCCCTGCCTCTTGTTCCCGTTCAAACGACTGGGAGTTTCAGGCCATACCCAAAATTGATTCTGACCACTTAGTCATCATGGCACGGTGCATCCATCGTGCTTACAATGCATTGTTCATTCACAAGAAGCTCCAGGAAAAAAGGTGTTTCCATTTGGGTACCATTCACATGGCTGTTATCCTTGGGCAGAACTGTCAGTGAGCCCACTCCCTGCATGTTAAGCAGCCCCCACACAGTGGTGGGATGTTTACTGTTGGCATGAGCTGGACTGGGTAGCGCTCACCTTTTCTTCTCCGGAACAGTTCCACATGCCCCAAAAATCAAAAGGTTACAGCGCTGACCCAGTCCTCGCAGTCCAAAATATACTTTCTGATTCAGATCTTGCCTGTTTCTTTTTGGCTGTCTTTGCTGGAATTCTTGACACCAGGCCATCTTCCTGTTGCTAGGGTGCGTCTCTGCCTGACTGCCATTGCTGAGCAAGCTCTAGGAAGTGGCACTCATTAGGGGGTTCCTCTTTAGGAGACAATCCTGGCACTGCTGCTGTCTTGGACGCCCTGTTTTTACAAGGCTGTGGGGAAGTTCTTGAAGGTTGTTTAGGTGCAATCTCAGTAGCCACAATATCACTTGTGTGAAGCCATTTTTATGCAAGGGTTTTCTAGGTCACCATGTTAACAATGGAAGACATCATTTCAAGTCACCCTGGTTAACTGTTCTGCTATTGTAACCCCAATCAGTTGACAATAATGAGTTGATGCTCGTCAACATTCTCACCCTGAGTTAACAAGATTTTACTGAAATGATGGGGCAGGTTTTAATGCAGTTGCTAGGGTGTTTTTTGGGACTGTTGCTTTTCATGGCAAAGAAGGATATGCAATTCTTGATCACTGTTCATGCTAGCAAATTGCTATTATACAAAACATCAAACTCTTGGCAATATTTTATGCAAAACTTGGGACTGTAGTAGTTTCTCCAAGGCAGTTGCAAAATGCAAAAAATGGACGTTGACGCAGCAGTGTTTTCACTTCTATAGAACAGCGTAAGTGTTTGAGTACTGCGCTGTTTCCCGTCTGGTGACGACATCATCAGAGTGTTACTCTGGCTGACCCTGAACGTTTAAAAATGGATTCAGATCTTGCCTGTTTCTAGGCTGTTGCTGGAATGATTTTTTGCTTTTTCCAGGTTTAAAAATGGATTCAGATCTTGCCTGTTTCTAGGCTGTTGCTGGAATGATTTTTTGCTGTTGCTAGGGCCTGCTGAGATGTTCTGGAAGTGTAGAGGGTGTTGCTAGGGTTTTCTAGGTTGTTGCTAGGACATCACAAGTCTGGTCTGTTGCTATTGTGTTCTAGTGAGCTGTTAGAGTGTTTCTAGGGTGGGGTGTTCAATGCAGTTGGAGTGTTTCTAGGGTGGGGTGTTCAATACAGTTGTGTTGTAAGAAGTTGTTATATTCTATCTGTTGCTAGGGCATCTCTTGTTTGCTGGGTGTTCTTCGCAGTGCAGTTGCCAGTTTGTTTAGGTGTTTCTAGTTTGCTGGGTATTTCAGGCCGTGTTGCTAGGCTGTGGGCTAATGCAGTTGCTAGGGCATCGTTAGGCTGCTGTCACTGGACTGTTCTAGGGAGTTGTTTGCTCTGGGGTGCTGCAGGCACATTGCTAGTCTGTTGCTAGCAAGCCATTCGCTGGTGCAAGCTGTTGCTGTGGTGCTGTAAGAGAAGTCTTATATGTTGTTGTGGTATTTCAGGCCGCTTCTAGTGTAGCTCCAGCCCGTACATAGTCTAATGCTTGTCTAAGAAAGATTTTTTGCATGCTTCGCACAATTTGCTATTCTGCTGATATTGCTTGGCTAAAAACAAAATTAATTAGAAAATAACACATTTAATTAGAAAATGCAGAACAGGTGTGGCTATTTGTAACAAAACACATTTAATTAGAAAATGCAAAATGCATACAGAAGTATTTTCACTAGTTTTAGTACCTTGTGTGTGTGTGTTTCCTTGTTTGCTTGCAGGTAAATGAAAACTAGGCACATTACCCTTAAAACTTCCTGTGAGTGAGAAAGAGCGGGGAAAAGAGGAAAAGAGTGGGTGAGAGAGGGGAAAGGTTTCTCACTAATAGATGTAAGTCATTGCTGTCATCAGGGAAAATGCCCCACAGCCGCTTCAAGTAATAATGGAGAAGCTGCAGTACCAGGTGTTACACTCACAACACACCTTGCCAACACACAACACAACACTTGATTTCTCCATGGGGATATATAGCCGGAGGCTGCTGTCCTTCAAAAATGGTAGTCAATATGAAAAAAACTGCAACATCACTGACTAACCATGCGCTCAAACACACGCGTATATGCACACATAAGAGTGGACTTCAAACACATACAAACAAAAAGACTATATGATTAAAAATCAATTCATCAAAAAAAAGTTTGCAAACAAAGGGACCATTTGAGCAACACATAAAGCTTCCAACCACAGTTTGCTTTTTTCTTATGTGCCATATCATTTTATGATACTACAATTAAAAAAAACAGTACAAAAATATACTTGGAGTCCAGATTTATATATTAAATATATATTGGATCCAGATATATATATATATATATATATATATATATATAATCATATATAGAATATATATATATATATTATTTATTATATCATTTTTAATTTATTTTAATTTATTTTATTACCTAACCTATTCATTAATACTATTTTTGTCACTTCTTTTTATTGTATATGGAAGCCCATTTCCACCACATTAGAAGAAACACATGCATAACATACTTAGTCAAAATTATGTCATAATTACAATATTAGTCAAAATTATGACTATGTATTTTAATAATTAAAATTGTGATATTTTATGTCATAGTACATAAATCATAATATGTATTATAATATGAAACTCATAATTTTTTGTTTTGTTTTTATCTTATAATTATTAGTTAGTTACTTTATCGTATAATTAGTATCTCGTTATTTACATTTTTTTAGGTCATAATTATAATTTGCCAAAGCATGATTTTGCTCTTGTTTTTCATATGTGGCAGAAATGGGTTTCCAAAGTTGTTTGTATTAATGCTTTGGCAGTACTTGAAGTACTTGTATTGAAGTATTTTGAAATTGAAAAATTTATTTAGTTGTCTGCACATGCCCCGGGAGAACCGCTGCTAAACGGTGGATTAGAATGGGATTGGGGGGGGGGGGGACTACATGTGAGGCGTGTCACTGTAATACAAATTAGTTTCCCACACTGACTACATGTGTATGTGTGTGTGATAGATGACTGCCATATAGCCCTGAGCTAGCCAGTATATAGCCAGTTTAAACTGTTACTGCCCTCTGTCATTCCTTCAAAAGCTTCCATTTCTCTTTCTACTCATGGCATGGTAAGACTGGAAACTGTTTGAAGAGAGATGGAAATGAATGCAATAAAGCATCCTGCTAACTTTTGGGAAATAAACAATCACCTTAATACCAGGAATGACTATGACACATATTTTCTGTGACTTTGTAGTGATCTGTTACGACAGTGAATGCAGGCTAAACACACAAAACTGAGACAGACACTCCCTCTCATTTATCTTTATTTAACATCTTATAGTAATAGGTATAGTTGTCATCTTAACACACACACACACACACACACACACACACACACACACACACACACAATGTGGGGGAACCTGGCACGCTCTCGGTGGGATTACTTGTGGAGTTACAGTGTGTGTGAGGGCAAATTCTCATGGGAACTGCAGAGATGCTGGCCTGTTTTAACAAATACAGCGTGTTTACCACACGGGCTAATTAGAGAGAAAGCCTGGTGTCGAAATGAGTGGGAATGCTGTATTGTGAAGGATATTTCAGTCCCACTTCATACAAAAAGCTCAGAGGATTGCATTTATAGAAACGTTAAAGGAAAAGTTCACCCAGAAATGAAAATTCTGCCATTATTTTCTCACACTCGTGTAGTTTTTTTCTCCATGAAACACAAAAGTAACACTTTTTAAGGATCTTTGATAGTTTTATTCTGAGAAACAAGAACTAACGTTTTCCAAACGTTCCCAGTTTCCAGTTGTTAGTTCTGCATCAAGTTGTGTCGTTGTACAAAAAAAGAGCTATTTCCCATCTATCAGGGAACATTGTCAGAACTATGGCAAACATTCTGGCAAGGTTCTCTCAAAGTTATAAATGTTCTTCCAGTAACACTGATAGAATCACAAACTGTCTTAAAGGTATAGAGCATTCATGGAATTAACACAAAAACTTCCTTAAATTCATAAAGCACTCATAAAATTAATAAAAAACATTCTTTGATTCAGAATGTTCGTAGAACATTCAGGAGTAACATTCGTATAATGTTTGCAATGTGATAAAATGGAATGTTCCAAGCAAAAACGGTTTAAAAACCTTAAGAAAAAAAATCCAACAGAACATTAAGAAAAAACATTTTAATATCTTAATGGAAATGTTAGCAAAACGTTATTAGGACATATTTTTGTTAGCTGACGTTCCTCCACTGTAATTTGCAATCGGTTACAATTAAGTTTTCCGGGAATTTCTAGTCATGCCAGTGGATCGGAACTGTGTGAAATGATATCGCTTTTAATGTTGGAGTATCAAATCCTTCAAAAGCTCCACACCCTGTCATTAGTGTCTTTAAACAGAGAAGACCCAGATGCTGCACATTCCAGGCATTATAAAAGATAGTCACAGACTATACTATAAACGACATAACAGTAAAACTGAAAGCTCAGGTAGACTGTCATTACATTTTATTGATGTTTTTGGAACATTATGCAGCGGAGGAAAATTCAGCAACACCTTGTTACACAGGAATGAGACACAGAGACAGTTCTTCTTATTATAAACGCTCGGCCAACTGTGTTCTCGGCTAGCTTTGCATCAAATCAGTGGTTTAGGGTTTTACTAAAAACTAATTCATAGTTCATACAACAACCTGAAACACATTTAGGTCCTTTGCATAATGTAAACTGCATAATATGCTGTAAATAGTATTTCCATTCAAACTCCATGCTCTCTGTCCATACATTGCACACACATTGGCTCATTATTTTTTAAAGTGCATGCACTCAGAAGTGTGATCACTACCATGCTGCTGCCTGCTGAATGAAACTATAACATGAGTACATAGCTCCCTCTGCTGGTGCTACAAAGGTGTGACAATTTTTCTCAAATTTAAATCCGCCTATTTCTGTTGGGAAAATAATATCACTCCGCATTATTATTATTATTATTATTATTATTATTAATATTAATAATAATAATAATAATAATAATAATAATAATAATAATAATAATAATAATAATTTGTATATCTTTATCGCGCCTCTTCGAATAATAAACAGGCATTATCACCCAAAATATATTATTCCGTCAGCATAAATTTAAAAACCAATGCTCATAACCATATACTATTAATAATTAAGACAGCATTTACATTTGTAAAAAAAAAATAATAAAAAAATAAAAAGCCCACTATTATCATACTAATAATAGTGGCCTTTGAAAAAAACGTATTGTAGTCTAGCTTTTTACAAATAGCGCGATAAAAAATCTCTGAACGACCAAAAGGCAACTTTGGTAAAGAGTAATTAAATACAATAATTAAAACAGCGTTTTAATGTTTGGACTGGATTCAAATATTTAAGTTAAATGGGAAAATGTTCAAATTTTTTGGTCAGGACGATTATTGGCTACCTACGTCTCCATCTTCAGGACCCAAAATGGTGGCGGCGTGAGCGTAGAAGCAAACAGCTGAAGGTGAGAGAGTTATATAGTTATAAGCATGTGCACATATAACATTATATCACCGAACAGAGATTTCATTTGTCAGGCCGTCTATTTACGTCTAAACCTGTCAGAATGGTAAACGTCATATTACTGGGTCTAAAGTGTATGAGAATGTTAAATAACACGCAGAAGAGAGACCGGGGCAAGTTGTCACACAGTGGCTCGGGAGAAAATAAAAAAAGGCACTTTCATAATGTACTTAAAGTGCGTTTTTGTTCGCGCACTAATTTTGTACTTAATACTAAAAATGTTTTTTTTTTTTAGTACATCTTAAGATAAACTTAAGGTCATCTAAGTTAAGTGTACTCAACTCAGCTGTTTTGACACCATGAATATGAACTAAAATGCACAGATAACAACCGGCATAAAGTTGGCTTGACGTTCGATATTCGCAAACCTAGGGACCGTCTCTAAAGTTACATGCGGAACTACTATACACTTCTCTAACGTCAATAGCATGCAAGGAGAATGACTAACAGTCATGAAAACAACTGTTAACTGTTCATCCAGGTGTCAACTATAATGCACACCTTTCATATTTTTTGATAATTATAAAAATAAAGTGTAAATCAAATGGAAAACAATTGCTACTTTTCATTACCGAATGGACTTAAACACTAATTTGAAGCTCAATAGCATTTGAACAGCTTTCATAAAACATCTAAAGTTTTCTAGGTGTCAGCTATAATGCACACCATTCATAACAATTAATCAATTAAACTGTAAATCAAATGGAAAACAATTGCTACTTTTCATTACCGAATGGACTTAAACACTAATTTGAAGCTCAATAGCATTTGAACAGAATGACTCACTTTCATAAAACATACTGTAAAGTGTTCATCTTCGTGTCAGCTATAATGCACACCTTTTATATTTTTCATAATTATTCAAATAAACTGAAAATCATATGTAAAATATTGCTAATATGGCATATTTACATTTAAGCCCATTTGGTAATGAAAAGTAGCAATATTTTACATTTGATTTACAGTTTATTTGAACAATTATGAAAAATATAAAAGGTGTGCATTATAGCTGACACCTGGATGAACAGTTAACAGTTGTTTTCATGACTGTTAGTCATTCTCCTTGCATGCTAATGACGTTAGAGAAGTGTACAGTAGTTTCGCATGTAACTTTAGAGACGGTCACTAGATTTGCGAATATCGAACGTCCAACGTCAAGCATTTTATAAAAACAAAAACATCATACAAAAATATCTCTTACCACTTGTAGTACACTTGAACCATCTTTCATACAGTAGTGACTAAACACATTTTTAAATACAAAGAGAGTATATTAAAAGCACATTTTAGTTCATATTCATGGTGTCCCGAAATAGCACAGTTGAGTACTCTTCATGATCTTAAGTTTAAGAATCATTTTTAGTATATTAAGTACAAAATTAGTGTGCAAAAATAGAGCACGTTAAGTATAGTATATAATGGAAGTGTACTCTCTTTTTGGGTTGACAGCTGCCAAGAACCGTCTCTTTCTCTTGTTCCACACGACTCATGTTTTTCATGTCTTTTTATTTCTATAGACATGAGTAAGCTCCGGAGCTTTTGGCATAACTATAAAGTGCTGATTGTTATGGGCTCTGGCCTCGGGATGGTTCACTGGGGTTGGTACTCGATCAAATCCAATCCACTACTGAAGAAGAGCAGGGAGGAGTTTATCCCCGAGCCGGGCATCGTGTCGTACATCTCTCCGTCCCCACCGCCTCTGCCTCCTCTGCCCAACAAGAGAGCCACCAAAGACCAGGAGTAACTGCGGATGCAGCTCAGCAAGGTGGGAAGAGTGTAAGGTTAACTGTTAAAGGGATAGTTCAACCAAAAAATTAAAAGCTTATCATCATTGAGAGATGTGGTAACTGCAACCTTGAGCTCTGAACTGTCATTATAATGCTAGAAGATTCCTCAGAGTGTTTGTTCTCCATGCGAGGAAAAGAGTCACACGGGTTTGGAAGGAAATGAGTGAGTAAATGATGACAGAATTCATTTTTAACTGACACTTAGATAAGTGTGTGTGTGTAATCTGCCCTTGAGCTCTGTCTCTCAGGTCATAATGTGTGTAATGTGTATACACAAGAGTATGAAAAACATGCCGCTCTGTCCTCTGTTTAAATTGTGTGCATTTAATCTTATCTCTAAAGATTACGTGAACGCTTATTGATAATGTCAGATTTGGTCAAAGTGTAGAGAGTGCGATTTTTATGACGGCAATTCTCTATTTCGACAGCGGAAGATTGCCATGACGTGTCCAAATTTGAGTTTGTTATTTTTGTATTTTTATTTAAAGTTTTAGTAAATTTGTCGTCTTTTTTTTATTCATTTGTATAATGTCTATGAAGTTTCAATTCACTTTTATTTCAGATTTTGTTAAGCTAAATGAAAAAGAAAGAATGTGGCAGTTTTTTTTTTTTTTTCTAATTTTTTTTTTTTTTCAGTTAGCATTTATTTCAGAGGACAAGAATGTGGTTTGACGATGATAACCCTGTATCCAAAACACTTCAAAACAAACTGAACTTCAGAACTGAACCATTATCATTAGAGCCCTGCATTTCAGCCCGGGCCCAAGGAGCCCTGACTTCTTTATGCCCCTAGGGCCGGGCTTTGGGTCAATTTTAACGTGATAGCTAGATAGACGCGGGCTGGACTTTGGGCCTGTTTTAGGCTTCTCCTTATTTTGATATTTTAGATATCCCTCAGTTATGGTGATGAAAAAGATTTGCCGCTCTGGTGGAAACAACAAGAGACCACGCCACGAGACCATGTGATTAGTTTAGTAAAGAGATATTTGAATTATTTATTAATAAACCAGTGTTAGTTAGTTTCGCAAAGATGAAGTTGACGATCCTGAAATGCATCTTTACAGATTACATAATGAAAAAAGAGTTTTTGTTTTCAATTTGAATTATTTCGTTTTAACGTAGTAATTCAAAGCTTTCTATAGATATATTTGTCATTTCTGTGAGGCAAGTATTTGCTGAGTTTTGTGAAGCGCTTCTGTTCAAGACCGAGATGGCAGAAAGCGCATCCTGTTTGTTTTCTTTATTTTATAAATGCACATTGGTTTGTTGATATTGTGAGTGCACACAAATAAAAGTAGACCCTTTACAGTTCTGAATGTATTACTCTTACCTTTATGAGCAAAAATGACGGTGTATTTTAAGTTGTTTCCACTGCTACTAGGAATGCAAGTGATCGCGCTTTAGCTTCCACTCTCCGCACAAACGATTATGCGGCTAATAGTGCACATTTATCTAGGTTAAATGTTTAAACTAACATTGTGATATGCTTGAACTGTTTTTTATCTTTACATTTTAATTTAGGCAAGTCGTGATGATTTGAGGAAAGGCTAAATTGATCAAAAATAGGCTATGATCAACTCTCTGTCTGCTGCTGGCCGTAACTTTAAAAACTAAAGAAAAAATGCTCTAAATTTTTTTTCTAAATGAACTTATTAAAAATTACAAAACATAAATGAAATATAAACACTTTACCATTCCATACACAACGGAAATATTTTAATAGCTGAAACAGTAGTATAAGCTGTTTTGAGAGGAGGAGGGAAAAAAGACAGGCTCGGGTCAGACAAGGGCATGGTTAGGGCCTTTATTTGCAAATATAGTGGGTTATTTCTTTTCTCAGGTTATAATAAAAATAGCCAAACACATCCTAGTTTGTACAGATGTTCAACTCATGAGTCTTGTTTAGCATGTTTGGTTTAGGGGTGTATTTAGATTAGCTTATCTAGTCTATGAAATGCTTCTTGACAGCCCTTTATAAGTATCGTTCTCCTAAGAGTGACCAGAAGTCATTCATTTTCATTAAAACAACAGCAGCTGTTTGTGAAGTTAACAATATGCAAATAACTAAAGATCGCAACACTTCTGTCAGCCACTGATGTGTCCTAACTTGCATTTTGCAGGTTGTCCTCTTCTGAAGACGTTAGTGTACTGTGAGGACAAAGAAGATGAGGAACCAGAGCTGGCTGAGGAAGAACTGGTTCTGGGTTGCCGGATGTGCATTTGCTAGTATTCATTTAGGCACGTGGCTCCTGCAGAAGGCAATGAAGAGCTCAGTGCAGACTGAACGGCAGCTCAAAAGCAAGTCGGCTCCAGAGTGAACTTTGAACAGCAGCATTGCATGGTTTTTTTTTTTTTTTTTCACTTGACTGGTTATAATTATTGATGACTGATGAAGTCTTTTATGACAAGTCTGTGAAAATGGGAATATAGTATGTATGTAAATGACCATTCTCCACTATGTACAGATGTAAACATGTTTTAAATGATGTATTTAAAAAAAAAAAAAAAACACATGTTTCCTTGTCTGGGATGTGGTTGTGAGTAGAACTTGTAGTAAGATCAGCACTTGAGGTTTCTTAAAGTATGCAGTATTTAATCTTGTTTCCGTGTCTGGAAATGTTGCGTTTTTCCAAATGTCATACTTTATTATAGCAGGAAAGGGATCACAGCCTTTCTTGATTTGGGGTAATCTTTAAATTTCTCCAAGTAATACCTGTGAAGAAAACAAGGCATTTACTTTCAAGTTTGCATAAGATAAAAACATAAACCCTTTTATTATAATCCATAAGGTAACTGTGTGCCAGATGCTGGATTCTCGACCAGGTTTATTATAGTTAAGTAAAACTAAACAATCAAAATGTTACTTGAAATAAAAACTCTACTAGTTCATTTCAGGTAGTTGCTAAGACAACATTTCTCATTTTTATTTATTTTAACTTGAGGTATAAAATGACTTAAAATAACTAATAAATAAAAATTAATAAGAATATATAAACATATAAAAGAAAAACTAATAAAAGTGACAAAAACATGCAAAATTACCAAAAGTTGAACTGAAATTTTTTAAATCAATTCTGTTGATTATTAAACAAAGTAATCTAAAGCAGTTATCTTTGGAAGGCAGCATTTTGGAAAAGCTTTCACATCTGACTCTAGATTTGGGAGAAAGGTTTGTGTTAGCTGGTACAGCACCTGTGATGGTGGTAGGCTCGAGGCCCAATGGAGCAGAAAGTGAATAGAGCAAAGGAGAATGCAGGAAAAGACCAGCTGGCCACAGCATATCCACACCATTCAACAATCTCCCCAAAGAAGTTAGCGCAAGAGACCAGCTCAAACATTCCTCCTAAAGAGAACACAATGTCAATATTTAATGCAGAACTCAATTCAGGAATAAGGAGGTTCAGTCTCACGCGGATCAATCTTTTTAAGAATATGCCTGGGTCACATTTCAGCTCCAAAATATTGTTGGACAGTCTAAATGACATGCCCCACTTCATTCTTTCTGTTCGCAAATCTTTGGCTCAGTTCACTGAGTTGTTCAAGGTTTAATAATTTTTTTTTATTATTAATAATAAAAACGAATATAATAATTTTTTTTTATTATTAATTAAAAAGTTAAATAATTAAAATTATTAATGTTTATATTAGTTTAATATCATATTAATTACATTTATAAATTAGTAGATGTTATTAGTAATGTCTTCATTAATTTAATATAATAATTATAAAGGTAAATTAAATATACAAATTTAGAATTAAAATGTATAATAATAAATACGTACTCATAATTCTAACATTATAAACACTTTAAAAAGTGTTATAATTAATTTCTTATTTTTCCAATGTAATTAGTCCTAAATCCATTTGAAGAATGTATATATATTAAATTTTAAAAATATATTTATATTAATTTAATTTATTTTAATTACATTTATATCAGTAAAATTAACATTTATTAAAATCTAATAAATATGTGATCACATTTATAACATTATAAAATAATGTTATAATTATATATATTCATTTTTTTTACTTTTTTTCCCCGCATAAATCCATTTGACTGAAGAATTTAACAACATAATAAGCTCATCATAATCAAACACTGACCTCTAGGGATTTTATAGCTGACCTCTCCTGGTTTCCTCAGGTTTCGTAAAATATAGTCGCTGTGGATGTTGATGGCCATTCCAGTGAAAAACATCAACAAACCTGGAAGGGACATTCATGTTTTTACAGCTGCATTCACTGACTCCATTCAAATGAATCACGTACTGTACTTCATCAAATGGATCTAAGAGTGTGTTAGCAGCATGTACAGTACCAGTGATGAGGCGTGTGTCTTTGTGCCATTCGCTGTGGTACTGAGAGCAGTGGAGCATGTAGTGACCCTGCAGAAATCCGTTCACGGAGCAGAAGCTCACCGCGTACACCACAATGTGCAGAGGACACGGCCTGCCTTTAGTCAGCATGGAGTATAGAAAAGTCCTGCAGGAGCAGCAAAGAGTGAGGAAACAGTTCACCACAGAGGGATTTGTAAAAACAGAAATCTGTTCCCATATCTCACTGAGAGAAAATGCAGGAAACGCCTCTCTCACATATGCAGTTCCTTGATCTCCCGAGAAACAGACAATACCTACATACACGGGCATCTTCGAGACACCCCACAGAGTGGAGGTGCAGGAAACGCCTCTCTCACATATGCAGTTCCTTGATCTCCCGAGAAACAGACAATACAAACATACACAGCCATCTTCGAGACACCCCACAGAGTGGAGGTGCAGGAAACGCCTCTCTCACATATATGCAACAGTTCCTTCTCATCCCCCCCTCCTTCCCCTCACCCATCCTCCCTCCCATTTGGTTCACTCAGAATGGTCAATAGTATTATGCTGTACACAAATGCAAGTAATATTTACAGTCATGTTTGGTGTAATTTGAATTGTCTCAGGGCGACTGGTACAATGGTCTCAATCTTATGAAAAGTAGAGTTTAAGAGTTAAGAGATATTTTGCTTACTTTAATGGGAGTGCCCTTTCAGGGTATTCCATGAAAATTACCTTCTGTTCCATTGAGCCACCCAGGTCTGGGACCTGGCTTAATGCAAATTCCAGCTGTTACATGTCTCCATCTCGGGGGATGTTTGTCTTGGTCTGTAATCTTGGTCTGAGAATTACTTCAAAGAATTGTTGCAACTCAGGGCGATTCTGTAGCCAGAAAGCCAGTAGTGTGGTGTGTGTCTCTGCACTCCATACTATGTATTTCAGGTAGGGGGTATGCATCCTTTCACTCTTTTCGATTCTGAGGTACCAGTGCGGCCTAAAAGATTGTAAAGAATTGTTGCCTGAGATAATAACACAGGGTTACATTTGATTTGTAGACTCTGAAATTATTTTCTCAAGTAGATTAAGTGAAGGTGTATGTTACCGCAGATCTGCGTCCAGGGTTAGTACATACTAAATCTCAGGCTAGATGGAGCATGAGGCACATCAGGTGAGATTAGAGATTCCTGACTAACTGCTTGACTTTAGTTAAGTTGTTATGCAGTTACATTAACTATGGGGGGCTAGACAAAATACTATTGGAGTATTAGCATGGTCTGGGCATATTTCATAGAACTAGCCATAACCTCTGGTTATTGTCTCACTATATTCAAGTTGTTATATAATTAGATTAATTATAGGGGGCTAGGTAAAACACGATTGGAATAGCGTATTTCACAGTGCTAGCCATAACCTCTGATTATTGTTTGAGCTTTAACTAAATTGTTACATAGGTGACTGTAGGGGGCCAAACAGAACCACTATTTAAAGAATGACAAGCATGAGGCGGTCTATTAAATAGTTAGTCATAATCTCTGACTAATGATCAGACTGGAGAGTTTGTGATCGTGGGGTACATGTATACATCGGCTGGCATGAGACACCCTGAGCGACATAGATTCCTAATGAACGAGTAAATCTTAAGAGTTTAATTAGAATAATCAAATGTCAGAATAATAATAATAATAATTAGAGACAGGCAAACAACCAATTTGCCTTTCAACCTAAAACATGTAACCTTTAATTATATTTTTTCGGGATGAACATGTGATACCTTTTTTTTAGGATTTGAGGTCATATAAAAATGGACTCAGATTAGAATTGGATTTTTTTTCTTTCTTTTTTTAAATTGAATAACTCTACGCGCTGAAAAGACCGAACAGGCAAGAAACCTTCAGCCAGCACTGGATACCTTCCTTGGACCGAGTGCCTGGACCTTACACCATGTAAATGCATGGGAGAGAGAACAATAGGTCAATTCATGTTTTCGCTTTTTTATTACCACTGTTTTTGTTGGTTGCCAGTGCATGTTAAAGGTAGGCCTAAAAGATTGTAGTACTTCAGTAGGTTGGTATATTATCATTATATCAATTATTTAAATATACACTTTTGTTTGTTTGTTTGTGTACGGTACATTTAAGCTCAATCTGTAAAACCTAAAATATTGTGGTAAAGACCTGGCAACCACAGCAGCGTTTTTCTCTGTATGTGAGGATGTTTATTTCAAGGTAAAGTGTTAGCTGCTTTTTGAATCAACAAATGACTTGATTCTCTCTTACGCTGCATCAGCAGAGACTTACAGGATATGTTTGCAGAAAATGTCATGTTTTGATTAGAGATTTGATAAGCTTGCTGTAACATAATGGTGGCATTTCCCCTAAACAAGATTCTTCATCAGAAATGTGGCTAAAAATACAGCTGAAATCTAAGCAACTTGACAATTGAGCAATCAAAGTTACATTAGAGGCTGGCGAGTCAGTTCACTCTTCAGCCATTATGGTAATGGATGTTTTATTTATGTATTTATTTATTTATTTATTTTATGTAGGCAGTAAGCATGCAAGCATAGTCCTGTTTAATTGAATTGGGCAAACTTAAACTGTGTCTATATTAACATATAAATCAAATAAATTGACAGCAAAAGAATACAGGAAATTATGCATTTTAAGAAAGAGGTACGAGCCATGTTGCCGGTTCCTCCTAGAAAAAAAGCAGCACACAAAAATAAACCTAAATAAATCCAAATGCTTTATACTTAAAATAAGCCTAAAATATCGCGATTTGCACCTTCCCTTTTAATTACCTCCAAGCCGGATCGCTTGATGAGCCAAGCCCGAACAACAAGCATAAAGACATTAATGAGTTCACACACATGGCAACATTTTAAACGCGGGTTCTGCTAAGTAGCTAAAATTGCTGAAACCGAGCACAATGAGCGTTTACTCGCCGATTTTTTTTTTTGGTGTCATTTTTGTTTTTTTACACACTCTGAAATGTACAGAGTACATGTCCGATAGTTGCCACTCCTGAAATGTACAGAGTACATGTCCGTATGTGAAGAAGGCTTCTTGCTTAATATCTTCGGAGGTGTGGTTACAATATGTTTGCATCCTGTTCATTCCACTGGACTCAATTGCAGCATAACTGATAGAGAAGATAACTAAGTACAGGCATATAGCCTATCTAGAAAACTGTCTAAAACTCGTTACCTTGCTATACTTCATTACTTAGCCTACTTTCATTAGCTGCCTTTAGACATCCAAAGTACAAAGTGCATTTGTGCAGGTCATCATTGCTTTTTTATTTACCCATTTTTCCAAGTTTACAAGTTAAAGTGCACCACTTTGTCTAAGACTAAAACAGGATATTTTAAACAGAGTCACTGAAGATGGACAATCTTCGCTCAAGTGTGAACACAGTCAAGAATCAATTCAAACTGCTATTTTCAAATGCTTATCTATATTATAAAAATCAGCTTAACAAGGTAACAAGTGTCAGCCTCACAAAAGAATTGTATTCATTCATTTTTTTAATTCAGTGTATTACAGGCTATTAAATTATGTTTTGCATATTGAATTTAAGATTGTGACCCATTATACTTTTAGTATAATTATCAGTACATTTTACAACTCTTTAGTGATTCTACTTTATGCACCACTTACTTTTGTAACTTTCCTATTGCAGAACTCAAAACCACAAGAACAAAACCGCGTTTAGTGTGTTAATCTGAAACAGCTCTCCCAAGCATTCATAGAAAAGTTCCTTGCCAGTGTGCTTGATATGCTATTGTTGGAATTAATGCATTAATTAAAGCACTGCAGTATATGTGAAATATGAACAATGTTACCTCTGAAAGTAGTGCAAGCAAAAGGTCCAGAGCAGTAAATGTCTTCCTATCCCCGGCAAGCTTTCTGTCGTCAAAAACAACAGCACAGGAACGAGGAATGATGGAAGTTCTTGAATAAACCATCCTGCCTTGGCTGGGACCATCATCCCGGTGACCTTTGTGTCCACATAACGTCCATATGGTGTGTGTGTGGTAATTTGCCGCAGGAGGTAAAGCACTCCACCAACTACAAATGTCCAACTACAATAGTGAATAGTGTTTTCCTGGCACAGCATTGCTGCTTCTCTCTGTTTCTCAATGCACTACAGTGTTCCCTTCTCACTCTGCTGATCTCTATAGTGAAAAAGAAACCACCCCCCGAAAACCCTTGGGTTCCTCCCACCAGTTTTTATTGGCTCTCAATGTGCATGAATTGTAAGGTCCATCCTACTAAGTAACAGTAAGACTTAAGTCATAAAGAATCCCATCACAGCACCCTGTGGTTTTTCACTAAAAGTCTCCTGAATTTTTCAAACAACTTCTGAAATGAAACAAAAAAACCTCCATAAGCAGTCATGTGTAGTCTAAATACTCTAAAGATGTTGTTGTCATTCAGGGTGTTTGCCAAGGTTTTCTAAATGGTTTAAAGTACTGAATTTAATCATATTTTTCCACATAAATTGTCATAGTAAATGTCAAAACAGCGTTTATATAATACATTTTTATGCCAGAAGGTAATCAGACTCCAATGACCATTTAGAACAAATTTAAGATAAATAAATAATTGAAAAAATGTTAATAATTTTTATGTCCCAGATCATAAAATGATCAAATAAATGGATGATATACTACAATTACTACTAATTATTATTAAAAAATAAAAAACACTGGTAAATGTAAAATATAAAATGAAATTTATACAATATAAAATGTATCGTAAGAGCATAAGATCTTAGAAAAGGATTAAACAAACATTGATTAAACAATATATTTCAAGGTGTAATGTCATTTATTTAATTTTAAAGTCTATGAATGTGAACTATTTTCACAGCACCTGTTAGTTTGTGGATATTATACCACATAACCTACGATCTTGTTCTCATTGGTATTGACGCATATACTGTAGTATCATTCAGGGACTAACTATAATTACTTAGGCCAAATAATTAAGGAAACTAAAATTTTGATTACACTAAAATAAATGATTCCTCACCCTATTGTCTCTCTCTCTCTCTCTCTCTCTCTCTCTCTCTCTCTCTCTCTTTCTTAGGGAGGGAGATAATAGTCGTATATCATATGAATAATATGATAAAAGAATGACAGGGTGAAAAGTAACCAGAAAAACAAACAAAAAAAAAAAACATATGCAAAAATACATAAAAGCAAAATCACTTTTTTAAAACGAACTCTCACAAAGCCTGTAAATCTAGAATTTCTGTCTGAGGGATGAAATTAGAGAGCTGAATTCAAGAAGAAACATTAGAAGACAAGACAAAGAAGAATCTGATCTTTTTCTGCTTAAGAATGATTCCCCCCTCCCCCCAGACTATAATATAAAGAATTTGGCAACATATTAGATACAATACATGATTAGTGCTCTTATAATAAGTATCACCAAGGAGTAATTCACTTCTGTTGGGCTGAAAATTAAGAATTTATTCTTATTAAATGATGCTTTTATTTTTTATTGAAGAAATGATTAAAGATTACAATAATTTTAACAATTAAATCCATATACACAAGAAAGAATGTTCTGTAAGAGAGCATTTGAGAGAAGAAAAAAAGAAAATAACAATAAAAACACATATAAACAACTAAACAATAGTTGAAGTTATCTTATAGGACAAAATCAAGGACTACAGCTGTGGAGCTACACAAGAAAAGACTCATCATGAAATCTAGCAGTGTGTCATTCTTTTGCTTATTAACTTGCATTAGAGACTTTTTGCAATCTAATCTAAAAGACAAATCATAATTATAAAACAAATGAGACAAGTCTTCCTCATGTCCGTTACAGAAAATGCAAGTATTCTGTAGTATTGAGAAATGTACCTCTTTAACTTTCTTCAAAATACTTTGTGAGGATTTGACCAGGCCGCTTTCCAATTTTTTAATTCCAAATTAAAAAAATTCCTCTAGGCAACATTTTATGTTTGTTTATGATTTCTAATATATATAAAAACAACTTTGCATGTAAGGCCTATATCTAAATATCTATATCTTGTATCCAGATTTCTGTTTAAAATATCTAGATAGGTCTTCCCAATTTGTTATTTGTATTATTATTTTTTTTATTTTTTTTAATAACAACAGTCCAAAAAAAATAATAATAACGTTTTCTGGCTGATCTGAACAAAACGAACCCCTTAAACAATTAAGTTTATTAAGTAGATGATGATTTGTCGACGTGAAATGTGGTCAGCTGACGTCACGCGCCCGCGCGTCACGTGGGGATCAGCTGATCGGCATCACTTCCTCGTTGGAGTTCGCGATGTTTTGACGGAGTCCTGCTGCAAACATCGCTGCTGGATCGTCATTCATGTAAACACGGTCACATTTGAAGGTATTTATTTGAGTCTTCTCGTCAGTGCACTTCATCAGATGTGGTTTTACTTTAGACGCGGGGAGGGACTGGTTTTCCGGACACATTAGGAGGATCACAATAAATGCTTTGATGTGGGTTTTGTGGAACATTATTAGAATATGACAGTATCATGAGTAATAGCAGGGGTGTATTACACTCATAACTGCGAGAAAACGCGCATATCTGTCCCAGAGATTATTATTATTTTATAAAAATCAACGTTGTTTTTTTGTGTGTGTTTTAATCTAATCCACTTACAGAAGAACCGTGGTATTATTATAATACAACGTCAGATAATATATGAAAATATGAAATGGAAGTGTAAATGGAAATGTAACCGACACAGCTGGGTGTTATGAATTGATTTCCTCCTGTCTGTTTTATAAAAGTGTTCACACTGAAGCTCCAATCTATGATATTTAATCACTAGAGGAACATGATATCTCAGCACCATATCAGCTATAGCAGATTTCACAAGAATACATGTTCCAAGAATATTTGCAGATATCATTTCAGTTATTTATGAAACAGTTAAGTGCCCATCTTCAGCATGCATCACTAAAAAGCATGTTGAAACAGTTAAGTGCCCATCTTCTTCACCTCAGAAAAATCTGAGCCCTTAAAGTTTGTGCTGCCAGTATTAATTGATTTAGACAGATACAGATAATAATAAAAGTGCTATGATTGGCATATACAGAGATTGTCAGTCATATATATTATGCATTGTGTAAGGAAAACTTTCCCCCGTTTTATCTATTTTATATAACTTTTTATGCTTTTATTGTCCTTTTTATATAGCTTCCAGTTTAATGTATTTTTTTTTTACTTTTCAAAACATTTTTAAGTAATCACATTCCATAATAAAATGGTTCTTATCGCATTGCAATGTAACTGATCAGCATATATATATATATATTTATATATATATATATATATATATATATATATATATATATTTAGTATATTTCTTAATATTTATGCATTTCCTGTAATGCCATAATTTTCGTAAAATGCAGTGAAAAATTAAGGCATATTTAACATTTACTAAACACAATCATATTTATGGATAAATATAACCATGCATAATAATTAACAGCAGTATTTACTTGCATGTGTTCTTATTACACCATTTTAAAGTATGTAAAATGTTGCACAGAGACTTCCACGATCAGTGTTGAGTGGTGATGCAAATGAATTATTGAGCCAACTCTTAATTTGACATATGTAAGCTGCTGTATGGTTTTCCATCATGCTTTATGGTAAAGGCAGCTTTTATATTCATCTGGCATGATGCGTTTGTTGCAGCTCTGGGCGTTTGACTTCTGTCAGCTTCTCTTCATGAATACCTCGGACAGTGAAGAGGACTCTTACAACGAGAGGTCCGCTCTGGTCCAGTCCGAAAGCCCAACCATCCCCTCGTACAACCAAGATCATGATATGTCTCTGCCCCAGGAAACAGACAGCAAACGGGTAAGTGGACATGAATTCTCCTTCCTCTCTTGTGAAAGAACTAAGCTTGACGTGTGCTAATATATAGAGTTGTTACATTGCATCCGATCCATATCTGCATCCACAAATCCCATTTTTCTCATCCTCACCCGGTCCTGTAATCCCTGCAGCGGCGGCCAGTCAGCTCAGGTTTGGACGAGCCAGGGCTGGTGGAGCGAGAGCGGGCAGCCACTCCTGATGGAGAGGAAGAGGAGCTGACCCTCAAATACGGCGCTAAGCATGTCATCATGCTCTTCATCCCCGTCACGCTCTGCATGGTGGTGGTGGTGGCAACAATCAAGTCTGTCAGTTTCTACACGGAGAAGAGCTCACAGCGGCTGTACGGGCTTTGTTACCTCAGAGTTAAGCCAAAAACTCTGTCATTCATTATTCATCCTCATGTCATTCTAAAATTATATATTTCCACAGAACTGTGTTTCAAAAGAGATTTCACAAGATATATTTCCTCTTAAAAAAAAAAAAAAAAAAAAAATATATCAATATATATATATATATATATATATATATATATATATATATATATATATATAGCATATATATATATAGGGCTGTCAAATGATTAATCACGATAATAAAAATAATAATTTTGTTTACATAATATAAATAATTATTTATTATGAGATATACTAACAACATAAATTATTATATTAGAAAATATTTACAGTAATATACTGAAATTATATCTGCTTTCAATTTTAACTTATTTATAAATATATATCCATATATAAACATAATATGTTCTTAAGAAATATACTTGCATGTGGGTGTATTATAATATCGCTAAATATACATATACACACATAATTATGTAAACAAAACTTTAAAATGGATGTGATTAATCGTGATTAAAAATCATTTGACAGCCCTAAATTTTATATTATATATATATAATATATATTATATATATTATATAAATATATAAAAACAAAATAACTGTCTCTCTCTCTCTCTCTCTCTCTCTTATACTTATTATATATATATATATATATATATATTATAATTCAACATTTAAAATATTTGTTCGACTAAAAAGTTTAGGATTCAGCAATTTTTTTTATGCTTTTTAAATTTATTCAGCTCCAGTTAATAAAATATAAAGCACATTATGTAATGACAAATAAAATGTAAATTATTTAACATTAAAAAATAGAGAAATTATAATATTAAAAACATAATATTAAAAAACAAAAATAACTCTCTCTCTCTCTCTCTCTCCTCTCTCTCTCTCTCTCTCTCTCTCTCTCTATATATATATATATATATATATATAAATACTACCATTCGAAAGTTTAGGATCAGAACGATTTTTTATGTTTTTTAAAGGAGCTCCTCCAGGCTATTATTTGATCAAAATACAGGGAAATATATTATTAAGATAAATAATGTTTATCTATTTATATATATATTTATATATATATATATATATTATATATATATATATATATATTATATATATAACTATAATCAGTCTTTAATTGTTCTGTTTTACTACCACCTTTAAAAACATTCTATAATTTTTTTAATATTAAAAACCACCAAATGAAATTTTATCATGTTTTTAATATTATAATTTTTTAAATGTAAAAAATCATTTTTATTTTCCTTCATTTACCTTTTTGTTTTTCATATTATGTTTTAAATATAATTTTTAAGTATTATAAAATGAGAAGAATTTACTTTCCATGATATTGTTATCATATTTCTATGCTATGTAGGATGTGTCACAAAAAGTAACAGCCAACAGATCTGAGGGTGAATGAATGATGACAGTGTTTTCTTATTTGAATCAATCCTTTATAAAGAAGTAGAAACATATGGTTTGTGTGTGTTTTGCAGCATCTACACTCCGTTCGAAGAAGATCCGAACTCCGTCGGTCAGAGGCTCTTGAACTCCCTCCTCAACACCATCGTCATGATCAGTGTCATTGTCGTCATGACGATAATACTGGTGGTGCTTTATAAGTACCGCTGCTATAAAGTGAGATCCTCTTTATTACTACAACACTATAGACTTCTGTGGTTTTGACTGTGGCTTTATGATTATAACACTATAACTAAACTGCTCCCATCATGTTTATAGTTCATTCATGGCTGGCTGATTCTGTCTTCACTGATGTTGCTCTTCTGGTTCAGCTTCATGTATCTGGGGTGAGATTCTGCAGAGATTCGTTTTCTTGTAATACTTGTACTGCATGTAACTGAATCTCATACAGGAGGATGTGTCAGTTCTGGATGATATAGCTGAAATCATGATATCTTCATTTTTTTTTGCCTTTTGAGAAGACTGCGTGATTGATTTCAATAGATTCAATCATCTATATTCCTAATTTAGTTCCTTATTTATAAGTAGTTACTACGTTCCTTACTTTTGTCAAACCCTTTCCTTTCCAGCGAGGTGTTCAAGACTTATAACGTGGCAATGGACTACCCAACGTTAGTGATGATCATCTGGAATTTCGGCGTAGTGGGAATGATCTGCATCCACTGGAAAGGGCCGTTGCGGCTGCAGCAGGCGTACCTCATTGTCATCAGTGCCCTCATGGCTCTCATCTTCATCAAATACCTGCCCGAATGGTCAGCATGGGTCATACTGGCAGCCATCTCCATATATGGTACGGTTCCAGAGATTGATTGACAGACCGCAAACCTTCTGCATTTGTGTCTCTGTGTCACTTCCTATACTGTGACTCTCATTCACATTTAAAATAAAGATTGTTTTTTCTTTAAGGGGTTAATAATCAGGCCAAAAATGAACATTCTGTAATTATTTAATCTGTAATCACCCTTGTTCCAAATTTCTATGACTTTCTTTCTGATGTGGAACAATGTTGCTAACAGTTTAAGTTACCATTGGTTGAAGACATTTCTGAAAATATCATGTTTTATGTTCTGCAGAAGAAAGAAACGCTTAAAGGTTTGCACCGACATGAGTAAATTATGACAGGATTTTCATTTTTGGATGGACTATCCCTTTAACTTGTTTAATGATAAAAAAAATTCAGTTCTTAAAGGTACAGAACATATTTTTTTTTGTAGTGGCACAGAAGTGTCAAAATGCTCATATCTGTGGGATTAGTGCACATGATTGTTTCACTATTTGTGTGTTTATTTTCCAGATCTGATAGCGGTACTGTGTCCAAAAGGCCCGTTGAGGATGCTGGTTGAGACTGCACAAGAAAGAAACGAGCCAATTTTCCCTGCGCTCATATATTCATGTATGTCTTGAAAAATGAATCCAAGAACATACAGATTCACAACAGTTGGGATCATCTAAGAATTACACTAGTTTGTATTACCACATGGGTAATCAGCTAGTTTAATCACTTTAAGTCCGGTCAAGATGGGTCATGTACTAATAAAAGTTTCTCTTTCTCAGCTGCCATGGTTTGGATGGTTGGAATGGCTGATTCTAATAATCCGGATTCCGGTGAGCATCCAATACAAAACACTTTGACCTAGATAAAAGTAAATAATCCGTTGTTCCCCAAGACAATGAAATGCTTTGTGTGGAAAATGGAATCTAGTACCCTGTAACCTAGATATTGGTGAATAAGCTGTTGTTGTCCTCCCAGCTGATGAAAGGCAGCGTAATGAAGGCGGAGCCCTGGCACAGGAAGGGGTGGAGTCAGAGGATGATGCGGCTCTGGGAGGGAGGCGGCGGTGTTCAACAGAAGAGGACCTTGAAGAAGACCGTATGTGGTTTCTGTGACTACAGCCTCAGTGTCATACAGATCATGTTCTCTGCTTACAGTACTTCACCTATAAAGCATGTAATTTAATTATTCATATTTCGTGAATGTCCAGTCACAATGAGGTGAACTAGTTCAAAAAACCAAACTTAAAAAAAAGGAAAAATTAACAAACAATTCTAAATTACACATACTCAAATGTCACATTCTTAAATTCCTTCTCACAGTCTTTCTCACAGGAGGGGTGAAGCTGGGTCTTGGTGATTTCATCTTCTACAGTGTCCTGGTGGGAAAGGCGGCCGCCAACGGAGGAGACTGGAACACCACACTGGCCTGTTTCGTGGCCATTCTCATTGTGAGTGTCTCAACTAGCCTTTAAAGGGTTAGTTCACCCAAAAATGAAAATTGGACCATAAATTACTCACCCTCAAGGCATTCTAGGTGTATATGACTTTCTTCTTTCAGACGAAATCCAGTCGGAGTTATATTAAAAATTGTCATTGATCTTTCAAGCTGTTTAATGCCACTCAACGGGTGTTGCAGTGCATCAGTCCAAAAGAAGTAAAATAAAAAGCGGCCATCCATAAAAAAAAAGTGTCTCACATGGCTCTGGGGGGTGAACGAAGGCCTCCTGTAGCGAATCAATGCGTTTTTGTAAGAAAAATATCCATATTCAAAATAATAATCACTTTAATGTAGCTTGCGCCAACAGTTGTACACAGAAGCAGCTCCGGGGGCATGACGTAGAGGTCAGCATTATGCATACGCCAGTGAGTTTCGTGAAAACCAACGTTTGTTAACAGGAGCAAAGGAAGCAAAGTTCCCTTACTTTAGCAAAGGAAAACCAGTATCCTCTTGGCTTTTATCGAAATCCTCTGACATTCTTCTTTACAAATCCTCGTTTTGTACTTCTAATTAGTGACCATTGTTTTGTTTTGATCTCTCCCCTGTGCTTCCACATTCATCACTTCTGAGCGGCGCATGCACAAAGCCGAACTCATACGTCATCTGCCCGGAGCTGCTTCTGTGTACAACAGTGAGCGCAAGCTAGATTAAATTGATTATTACGTTTTAAGTATAGTTCTTTGTTCACTCCCTGGAGCCGTGTGAGACACTTTTTTTATGGATGGGTGCTTTTTATTTCACTTCTTTTGGACTGATGCACTACAACACCCGCTGAGTGTCATTAAACAGCTTGAAAGATCAAAGACCATTTTTAATATAACTCCGACTGGATTCGTCTGAAAGAAGAAAGTCTCATACACCTAGGATGGCTTGAGGATGAGTAATATATGGGCTGATTTTCATTTTTGGATGAACTAACCCTTTAAGATCCGTCATGTACAGACTAACATACACTAATAGAGATGTTTTTTTAATGTTTAAAGTCTATTATGCTTGCCGAGTCTGAATTTATTTGTGAAATTTATCAGTTAAAAATGGCTTTTATATTCAAATATATTTTCAAATGTAATTTATTCCTGTGATTAAAGCTGATTTTCAGCATCATTACTCCAGTCTTCAGTGTCACATGATCCTTCAGAAATCACTCTAATACAGTAGTAGTCACAACTTTATGGACGAATTGGTGTCAGAGATATTAAATATAATATTAAAGTCCCTGTAAAGGCAATTTAAAAAAAAATGTCTAAATACATTATACATGTTAGAAATGTATTGCTAAAACATATTACAAAGACTGTGAACTGTAAAACACTGAATAGTGGAGTTAGACCGTTAAACAGTTTCTCACCATTGCTGTGATCCGGATTTTTTGGGCGGGGCTAAAACGGGGGATTGATGACGCACTGCGTCCCCCTGAGCTCCTGGCCCGCCCCTAACAATATAAATAGAGCACATTCGCATCAGTTCGCTGCTCAACCGCGAGTTACTGTCATACTGTTACTTACTCTGGAGGCTCAAACATATATGGTTTTGTACAACCAATTAAGCTGTTAGGAGGATCCATTCCGGCTGTAGCGGTGACAGTTGAGTGTGGCGACTGCAGCTTTCCCGCGAGTGGGCGTGGTTTCAGTGCAGCCAGCGGACACGCCCCCAGCATTTGAGAGCTGAGACTACTGCTCATTTGTTCGAGATTTTGATAGCTTATTTTATATACTTACCGGCTTTTTATATCATTCAAATTTTGCTGGGTGGCTAATAACACATTGTTCTGTGGTATGACAAACTCAGAACACATACTTAAATTTGACTTTACAGGGACTTTAACAAATGGCTTTCATCTGTTCAAAGAGTTACTATGCACTGCCATTTTTTAGAGTGACAGAAACTTGACTTCAGTAGACACATTATTACAAGCCATTACATAACTAGTTAACTTTACAACAACGAGAAAACAAATTAATTTTAAAAATTAAGTTTATTTGCAAAAACAGATCATTTTCAAAAATCATGTTTTTTATAATGTTATCATGTTTTTGTGTTTTATTGTGTTAGTTTAGCTGTTTTAAGTTATTTTTTGACCTAGTCAAAATAACCCAGCTGCAGTTTGATTGAGATTAATTGGAATGCATTAATTGGAGTTATCTGTTTTTGCATATGAACTCTTCAAATATAAACCTCTAAAATAAAAGGAAATCTCTAAATGCATTGCCACAAGTATATACTTTTAAGTACCTCTTATATATTGTTATATTATTATAAAACTTATACTTTTATACTTATTAAATATAAAAAAGTTTTTATTCATATTGTTTTTATATATATATATATTTCATTCAGTACTAAAGATATTGATAATAATAATATATATTTCATTCAGTACTAAAGATATTGATAATAATAGTTTAATTAAACATTGACTGTTGTAACTGTTTGCTATGTATTTTTATTGCTTCCTACTGTATGTTGAATTTTTCAAATGAGTGGATGATGCCTCAGTGGGGCAGGTTTTGAAGCAGAGCCTAAAGAGTTTAATTTAGGGTTGTTGGTGCTGATATTGTGGTTGCTTTGCAGGGACTGTGCCTGACGCTCCTCCTGCTGGCCATTTTCAAGAAGGCTCTGCCAGCTCTGCCCATCTCCATCACCTTCGGCCTGGTCTTCTACTTCTCCACAGACAATCTGGTACGGCCCTTCATGGACAGCCTGGCAGCCCACCAATACTACATCTGACAGAAACCCACTGACACATGAAGGATTATCAGAACACAGTCTTTATGTTTCAATGAGATTCAAACCTTTTTAGTTCCTTTGAATCTGCGCAGGTTTCTGATACGAGTGAATTAAGGTGTAAAATGAATCAAAACAAGCAGTTCTGGCGTTTTGGTTTTTATTGAGAAGCTGCACATCGGCTCTTTAGAATATACAGTAGTTTTATTATTCTTTTTGTATTTACTGAGAAGGTAAATGACTTGGCAGTGTGACCTGCATCCCGACAAGTGTCAGTGAAGGGTCGTTTTTCATAAATAACAACTTGTGAAGTGATGAAAAGATTGCTGCTAGTTTCAGTGGTGAGACAGAAGCCTGCATCCAGCAGTGTGAGTGCTGTAGGCTTGCCAGGGGTTACAGTATAATAAACTAATAACACAAATGCATACTTTTTATTTTTAGAATCACTGATATTGTGGAAGGTAAAAAAAAAAAGGCTCATGAAAGTGTATAATGTAGGTTTATCATGATGTCGGCAAACAGGATGTGATCCTAAATCAACATATTTGTTGGGTTTACATAGGGCTGGGTGATATATTTAATATTCACAATAATTTTGCTGGCCATATCAGATTTTTATGGCATTCACAATGTTGCATTTTAGTTGCAGGACATTATTCTAATACAACCTGAAATCCAAACCTAAAATTAAACATGTTAACATTTTATAGATGGCTAAAACTGAAATCTCGAGAAGTTAGACTTTATTTACAAAGACATAAATGTTTTACATAACAGAAATAAAAATGCTAGGTTCTCTATAAATAGACATTTTATTACGAATACAAAACCAGACCAAACTGCAGAATGTTTTGATAAGTTTTAATGAAAATACAAGTGCTGTGATGAAAGAGTATGAAAGTGTTCATGCAGAGATAGTCTCTCTTAAAAATATTCAGTGATTATCCCTGCATGACATATGTTTAAGTCTTATGTTTTATTAAAAATATGTTAGTAACTTTACAATAATGCGTTAAATAACAATGAGCAATACATGTGTTTTAGTAATTTTTCTTTTTTTTTGTAATAGTAAATGAATAAAAATACAATGTTAGTTCATGTTAGCTCAGGTCCATTAATTAATATGAACAGAGGCAACTTTTGATTTTAATAATGTATCAGTAAATTTTTAAATTAACATTAGCTAATATTAATATTTTTTTTTATTTTTAGTTCATGTTAACTAATGCTAACAATTCGTATTGTAAAGTGTCACCCAAATACATAAATACAAAATCATGTCAAATGGCTGTAAAATTTAATAAAAAAAACTTATGATATATTTAATATTTCCTAAGCTGCATCACCCAGCCCTAGTCCTGGAAAGACATAGCAAAGTCATGGTCACTGATGTAATTTTGTGTTTGAAGATTTTAATTGAAACACACATTTGCAAGTATTGGATAAGTCTATGGTTTACATTTGATCTACAAACTCTTGCTGACAATGTCACAGGCGCTGTCAAATTTTAAAATAACCACACCTTAAAAATTATATCTACCATTTCTTCTATACTCATAACAAATATTCCATCCCTTATAATGTTTTTCTGCCCTGCTTTGCTGTTTTTCTGTGCCATCGAAATTGCACCCGAGAACTAGTGCACTGGAGGTGCAACACATTACAGAGACACGAGGACAGAAACTGAATTCTTTTACTCTAGTTTACAGAGTTTCAGGTCAATAACAATGTATTCGTGTTGTTTTTCCACAGCATTATTAGTTTAACATCATATTCAATGTAAAAATGCATCTGTAATCTAAGTATGAATTTCCTCAAATTGAAACTGTGTTGGTCGTATATAGCGGCGAGAGTCATGCTTGTGGCTTTATAAATGTGTTCCTTTTTTATCAGCTGTTACCTGAATGGAAACAAACCATTGCTATCACACGTTTTTATACTGCTTTACGAATATAGAGACCTTTCATGGACATGGTGATTACAGCTGCTTGAGAAACAGATGTGCTGTGAGTGGTTTAGGAATATTTTGCATATGCTGAGAGCGTTTAATCTTTATACCGAAGAAAGAAATTATATTTACTACAGATTAAAATTTTAATTGTTTTTATATGTTCACAGTTAAAAGGAATTGTTTTCCTCTCTCGATTTTGTTTGTTTTTGTCATGCACAACGCTTGGTGTCGTGTAATAATAAAATATCAAGCAAATAAATGGGAATAAAGGATTGTTCCTGAGCTGGATTTTTGCACATCCCAAGCCGATTTAGTGTTAATTACCAAATAAAGAAAATCCATACCAGTGAAACATATATGGCTGCTTGAACATTTTATTAGAGCTTAAAAAAACTACATTAATGTTGGCAAACAAACAGTTTGAAGAGTGACCATTACATTTAAATTCACAAAAAAAAAAAAAAAAAAAAAAAAAAAAAAAAAAAAAATACACACAAAAAAAAAAACTGTAACCCTAAATCTTCCACCGCACACTGTGTCTTTAATTTCGTTCCTCAAACTGGGACTTGTTCTTCAGTAAGAATGCCGCTAAAAACTCTATGGGATTTGGAGGCCTGAAGGAAGATGGATAGTGGAATTAGATACATTAACTTAACTGATACAAGGAAAAGAAATTTAATTTTGATTAGACAAGAGGAATGAATTAAAGGAATTACTATTAAAGGAATAGTTCAACCAAAAATGAAAATTTGCTAAAATGTACTAACCCTCAGGGCATTCAAGATGTAGATGAGTTTGTTTCTTCATCAGAACAGATTTGGAGAAATTTGACATCTTGTGAATTTTCGCTTCATGAGAAGTTAACTGATAGACTGGAGTGATGTGGATTACAGTGATGTTTCTATCAGCTGTTTGGACTCTCATTCTGACGGCACCCATTCACTGCAGAGCATCCACTGGTGATGTAATGTTAAATTTCTCTAAATCTGTTCTGATGAAGAAACAAACTCATCGACATCTTGAATGACCCGAGGGTGCGTACATTTTCTTTTCTGGGTGAACCATTCCTTTAAAGCAATCATAATCCAAAAAAATAAATAAAAAGATAATAGTAATCATGTTCATGCAGTTTTGTGTTTGGAAAGAACTTAGCAAGAAGTCTGAGCACTGATGCAGACCTTTCCTTGGCCAGAACTGACAAGCCCTGCAGGAGAATAGGAACCACAGTCTGATCCAGGTACGCTCGTGTAGGAAGGGTCTGCAGGGTCTGAGGGTCCACCTTTTGTTTGGTGACTTTTTCAGCGGTTGTTTTCTCATTCTCCACTATTCTCTAGAGACACACACACATAGAATACACTCAAAGAACTAATGCTCCATTCATGTGGCAGCCGATTCAGAACTGTTTTCTAATCCAGTCTTTAAGACATTACACATTTAAACACAAATTCACAAAGTAGTACTAATGTTGTACCTGGATGTTTTCAGTGAGGCCATATTCTGCGTGTGGATTTTCTGGGACCTAAAATAAACAAGAAACACAATGACAACAACTGATAGAGACAAAGTGCTCTCTCGTATTAAACACACAGTCTTGCTTTTATGTAATATTGCAATGCTACTCACAGGAGTGTGACCCTCCATGCTCTGCTCGGCATCAGGGTGTTCTGGAAGGATCAAAATTCAACTATTAAGCCACATTAACAAGTTTAAGAACTCATTCGAGTCGCGCATATGTGCATGTAAAGTCACGTAATGTTACTGTAGTGAATGGCGGGATTCAATGGGCCACTGCAGAAAAGCTCAACGCTCGCAATAATGCACACAATCAGAGCTATAACTCTCCCTACCGTGTGTTAACACTGATTAGGTCTAAAACTGCAGCAAATATAATCACTGCGCAATTAATCAGTGCAAAATGAACCACAAAGCTCAGAAACAGCGCTTACCGTCCGCCATAGTTTGTTGTCGGTTTCTACGCAGTTGACGTTGCGCATGCGCAAAACACGTGCTTGAATGACGCGAGCGTATGTTCTAAAAAAGGGCGGGGCCTTGTGACCAAGACATTTCATGTGATTGGTCAGATGCTATTTTTTTTAACTATTTACAGTGTTTTATGTTGTGTTTCTCAGTAGTATTATTAAGAAATAAAGCGTTATCCAAACCACTGCTGAATAAAACGTTAACGGTGTGGTCACGAGACAAGTGTTACATTACTCCGCGATTATCAAGGTGGACCAATCACAGTCGTTTGTGAATACGAGCTATGGATACTTTTTTGTATCCACGTAAAAATAAAATACAAACGTAAAATTTCTTTAAAAAAATCATTATAACTTATTGGTTATATCCATATTAACACAATGACAGAAAAATGTTCATTCACAATAAATACTGAATACTATTTTACAAAATCTAAAAAAATAAAAAATCAAAAAAAAAAATTAAAAAATATAAAAAAAAAAAAAAAGTACTTAAATATTTAAAAAATAAAAATAATAAAATAAAATTTATGCTTCACTTTATCAACATTATATTTAATAATAAAAGCGCAAGATTTGATAGCCTGCTTTCATGTATAAATTAAGGGAAAAAAAGAGAATTTAATTGCATGTCCTAAATGAAAATAAAACTTGGATGCCAACCGCCGTTAAACATTTTTTTTTTCGCTTAATGCCCGCGACGTGTTAAAGTGTAACGTTACGTCATTAGCGTGAGACCATTTTCACCAAACACAGCAGTGACTTCCGCGATCGATGCGGGCAAAAACAAACAGGAGAACCGACACAGCCGAGAAATATAACTCTTCCTCGTCAAACCCACGGCGGCCAGTTATGGTATGGAGAGCCCGAATAGGGTGAATGAATTCTGGGTACAGAGCGAGACAGATAGGACCAGCGCGCGCAGGAGGACGCACCTGCGGACAGGTGTCTGACGGAACCGGCCAGAGTCCGCTGGACCGGCTGCGCTCGTTCATCCGAATCCTCCGCAGGCTCCCGGTGTCGCTGCTAAGAGCTCTCCTCCTGCTCCTCCTGTGTCTGACCCGGCCGATCCGCCGAGCCATGGCGGCCAGAGCCAAAGACCGCGGCTCCGAGGGCTGCGAGGAAACCGGAGACCGGATCCGAGACTACCACAAACAAGCGTTCGAGTTCATCTCTTTGGCTCTGCAGATCGATGAGGACGAGAAAGGTATCTGGCTTTAGTGCTGTTATGTATCTGAAATATGTGCAAATATCTGAGACCAAAAAAAAGAAGAAAAAATTACATTTATAAGAAAAAAGACATTTATATAACAACAATTTTGGTGTGTGTGTGTGTGTGTGTGTGTGTGTGTGTGTGTGTGTGTGTGTGTGTGTTGTTAGTTGTTTTATAAATGTATTCTGTACATGTGTCGGATTATGAATACTTCACAATTAGGCTACTGTTAATATAACATGTATAGATTATTGATTATGATTATATATATATATTATTGTTATTGTTATTGTTATTATAATGTGCAGGGTTTCCATTTTTTATTTATTTTAAATATTTTATCTCTATTAAATTATTTATCTGTAGACCAAGTATTGTAAAACTGAAACTCAGTTACGGTGCAAATGTGAATGCCATAGTTCGTATATGAATACTGTGATCATTGAGTATCCTGGTATTATCATGTGGCACCATTGCTTTGTCATGCTACTGCCTCACTTTTTGTAAGGCTCTCTTGTGTTTTATTGTTTATGTGAACTGGAAATATTTCACTGCACCATTCCAGAAATGCAAATCGTCTTACACCTACACACCTACGCTAGAGTTTATGTTAGGTTTTACTTTCACTTCATCTGTCCGGGAGCGGCCCATTTGTTGGCATTTCACGAGTCGTATGTGAACTAGTGCTCAGAAGATATGAATATCCAGTGCAAATGTCAATAACTAGAAATTGGGCTGGATAATTTATAATGGATGTTAATTTATAATTCTAGCAACACCTAACCAGTATTCAGCTGATTAGCCACTTAAGCTAGTTTGGACCATCCACAAAAAATAAAATAAAATCAAATAACCTGCTTTGGTCAGTTAGAAACGTTTTAGTGCTATCAGGAGAGACTATAAAGTCATTGTTTCTGTTGTTTCTGTTATACTCCTGCCTAAGAATACGTTTCTGAGATGATTGACCTGGGATCAGATTTTGGATGTCAGTCAGCCTTGATAAAGCGGATCCCAAAGCTGTCTTTGGAATGCAGCCATCATCACCTAAATCAATACAGTCTAACAGCCAAATTCATCATCACAAGCAGCTTAATCAAAGGCAGTCGGATGGAAAATGAGGCCCCATGTACTGACGCACGCTCTTTTAAGAACTGAATCAGTGGCTCAGTTTTGAATATTATCCTCGTCTTATATTTGTTTCATTGCATCGGCTGTTTATTTCTGATTAAGGCTTTATGTAGTTCACTTAACCCTGAGTTAACATCTTTTAAAACTCTGTCGCAAAGCCACTTTTAACCAAAGTTTCCACACTTGTAATGTTAAAAGCGGCGAGTTACAGCAAGACGTATAGCGAAAGACTACCAATCATAAACCACCTTAGTGAACGCCTTATCAAATATTAATAAAAAAAAATGGCAATGGTTCCAAAAACAGTTAAAATTCTTTATAAAAAAAATATTAAATCATTATACACTACCATTGAAAAGTAATTATATTATTCAGCAAGGATGCATTAAAATTGATCAAAAGTTTTTGTAACTCTTGTATTGCTATAAAAACAGTCTATTTCAAAAAATAAATGCTGTTGTTTTAAACTTTCTATTCATCAGATAACCTTAAAAAAAGTATCATGTTTCCACAAAAATATGAAGTGGAGCTGTTTTCAACAGTGATAATCATAAGAAATGTTTCTTGAGCAGTAAATCAGCATATTAAAATAATTTTTGAAGGATCGTGTGACACTGAAGACTGGAGTAATGATGCTGGAAATTCAGCTTTACGTCACAGGAATAAATTACATTTCAAAATATTTTCAAATAGAAAATAGTTATTTTAAATCCTATTAATATTCCATTCTATTAATTTATATATTTTAAATTCAAAATAAATTTTTTATAACATTTAAAAAATTCAAAACTTTAGTTTATGTATTCAGTTTTTGATATTATTCTATCTATGCATAACAAATATTATTATTTTATGTTTAAATGTGATTTAAAAAAGATTGTGACCTAGATTTGTTCCACTCGTCATGTGGCTATGTTGTTTTTCGCTTTGTACTCTCATGGAGAGATGCCAGCGGCGTCAGTGAAAACAAAGAACAAACTCTGTTCAATAGGTTCATTGACCGTTTCTCAATCCCATCATGCCTAGGGCCATATGGCTGGGCCTGCATGACATTTAGCATGTACTGATTTATTTTAAGAGCATATTTCCAATTTAAAGCTCATTTTGCACTGACAACATAATACTGACTGTAAAATTGAGTGATGTGAATTGTACCTGAAAGTTTTACTTTGAAACCCAGCCATGTTGTTTTAGGCTTGCAGTGTTGTTATTTTGCATGTACAGAATAGAAATCAGTCAGTAATGTGTCTAATCTACTCTGCGTGTGGTGTTGTAGGTGATAAGGAGCAGGCGGTGCAGTGGTACAGGAAAGGCATCACTGAGCTGGAGAAAGGCATCCGTATCCAGGTCACTGGAGCTGGTGAGATGATTCAGTCATATTGATTTCCGGTAGTGTGTAAACAAACTATGTGATTTCAATCAAACAAACTATCTTTTTTAATTTAATTACATAACGCAACCCATACTATACTACGAATAAATTAAAAATAAAATCATTTCATAAACTAAACTAACAGAAAATTGTTTGCAAGACTATTGCAACATTGATTGTAAAAAAAAAAAGTCCTGATGCGTTGTGTGAGCCCGGTTTGACCCTATTTTCTTTCTTAATTTAAATAAAGTACACTTAAAGATCAATCAGTTCCCAAGTCCCACCCTGCAGTTTATTTTCTTCTGAAGACATTTGAGAGAAAGTCTTCATCTGGCTCTTGTAGGTGAGAAGGCAGACAGAGCAAGAAAGCTTCAGAACAAAATGACCAGCAACCTCACCATGGCCCAAGACCGGCTGGAGCTCCTGGGTAAGCGGATGCAGTGAGGGCACGGGGATGTGCTACTGATTCATGAACTCTTCTGAGAGATGATGTCATTTGTTGTGTTTGCACACTCTCCTAAGAGGGACGTTCGCTGCACTCTTCTGTGAAAGCCTGCCTGTGCTTCTGTGCGATTGTTAAGGGATTCGAGTCTGTTTTATGCTTGATCATATAAAGGTGAAGTGTTGTTTCATGTTGGAAACAAATGGGTTGAAATTAGGGCTCACTTATAGTTGCCTCTACACATTGAGATAGAAGATGATTAAGCATTTTAAAAAGACACTTCACTTTTATTGACTCAACCATTGTTTCTCACACACACACACTTGCATTTGTGGTTTATGGGGACTCTCCAGAGGCGTAATGGTTTTTATACTGTACAAACTGTATTTTCTATCGCCCTTCACTTAAACCTACCCTTTACAGAAAACTACTGGCAATTTTTGAATTTCATAAAACAACGTTTTGTATGTTTTTTAAGCCTTTTGTTTTACGGGGACACAGGAAATGTCCTCATAAACCATGTTTACATTGTAGTACCATGTCATTATACACATTTGTGTCCTCATAAACCATATACCAGTGCACACACACACACACACACACACTTTTCTTATTTCTCTCTCAACGTAAATCACTTTCTGTGTGTTTCTGCTTTGGTTCTTGCATGAATCTGTCAAGAAAGCAATTAAGAACACGTCCAGGTCACCCCAAAATCTAAAGAAAAAAAGATTTAAAGCTAATGCAAAGAAAATAATGACTATTGTTTTATTTTATTTTGTTATTTTTTTTTAATTTTTATTTTGCTTTATTTAATTTAGTTTTTTTATTTTTTGTGAACTTTAATTTTTATGACATTTTTACTGTCATTTACTTTAGGGCCAAACAATTATGTAAACAATACTGTTTTTGCAGTAATGAAAGTAAATTGTGTGTAATTGTCCCAATAATAATACAAATGATAAACAATAAAATAATAAAATTATAGACTTCAGTTTACTTAACGTATTTTCTGTATGTTGAGGTGAAATGTAACTTGGACATGTTTTGCACCGTCTTACAGTTTTTGTTCTGCTTTGTTTTTGTTTTTTCTGGAGTTTTTAGTTTCCCCTTAAATCTCTCTCTTTCCTCTGTCTGTTTCCTTTTCTGCAATCACAAAGGCAAACTGCTTTCAAAGTCCCCAGCAGAGGGCTGTTCTGATCACACTGGCCTGTCTTTCTCCAATGGGAACCTGCGTCCAGGTGGGTGTTTGCTTTGGATTCTGGGAGATCTGTGTGTCAGATTCTGATCAGGGAGGCTCTACAGTGATGTTTCTGTGTATGTACGAGCATATGTTTGTAGTTGCAGGCAGTGGAGCAGTTTCCAAAAAGAAGGACACTCTCACAATCACAAATCCATCCCATGTGCGACCCAAAAACACACCCAAATCTGCCCCTGCTGCCCTGCGCCGCATACCTTCAACCGGTCAGGGCGGCAGGACCGGCCCTCAGAGCAACCTGAAGGTTCGTCAGACATCAGACCGTCTGCATAGTGTAACGTTTAGCCACGTGCCACCTTTAAATGCTGTCTCGACTAGGTTTTGTGGCTGAACTTTGTTGTTGTGTTTTGTTTTGTAGGGGCCCCCAGCAAGAGCCGGTAACAGACAGAACACCGGCAACACTGCCACAGCGTCACCTCAGAGGAAAAAAGACATGAAGAACTTTAGAAATGTGGACAGCAAACTGGCCAACCTCATCCTCAATGAGATCGTAGACAGGTAACATTAGTGCATTTAGAAATAAACACATCAGATATAAATATTTGAACGCATCACTGTTTTTATCAGAATTGTCAGATATCTTTTGTGTTAATTGTTTGGAAAAAGTATGCATGTAAATATTAATATTCATTTTTTAAATTAAAATAATGCATATATATGATATACAGTATGTAACTATGAGATATTTTATACACACTATGTGTACAGTACATATCAAAAGTTTGGAATTGTTATGAATTTTAATGTTCTTTAAATGAAGACTCTTCTGCTCACCAAGACTGCATTTATTTGATCAAAAATACAGTAAAAGCAGTAATATTGTGAATATATTACAATTTAAAATAACAGTTTTCTATTTCAAAATATTATAAAATGTAATTTATTCCTGAGATGCAAAGCTGAATTTTCAACACCATTACTCCACAGTGTCACGTGATCCTTCAGAAATCATTCTAATATACTGATTTAGTGTTCAAGAAACATTTATTATTATCATGAATGTTAAAAACAGTTTGATGAAGGTTATTTGATGAACAGAACATTAAAAAAGAACCGCATTTACACATCCACACTACTATTCGGCAGATTGGTGTATCACGGTTTCCACAAAAATATTAAGCAGCATAAACTGTTTTCAGCATTGATGGGAATAATAATACATGTTTCTTGTGCAGAAAGATAAATATATAAAAAAAAAAAAAAAATTAAAAAAATAATAGGAATTGGCAAAACAGGCACTGCAGGAAATCGTAATCCAGCGATTTCCGTGGTTGTGTTTGTTTCAGTGGTGTTGCGGTGCAGTTCGATGACATAGCAGGGCAGGAATTGGCAAAACAGGCACTGCAGGAAATCGTTATCCTGCCTGCTCTACGTCCAGAGGTTTGTCTCCACGTCTGTAAACATCTGTATCATCTCAGCTTGTGTTGCCTAAGAATCTTAGGCTGGTTAAAACAAACAAATGATCACTAATCTCAGGGTGGTTAAATCATCCCTAGACATGATCTATTTACATTCTACAATATTGGTACTCTCTACTGCTAATATTATAGAACAAATTGTATTTCTACATTCACAATTTACTGTTACTGTGTGTATAATGACACATCTGTTGATCTCCTCAGCTGTTTACTGGTCTCAGGGCTCCTGCTAGAGGCCTCCTGCTCTTCGGCCCGCCTGGAATTCGTGGAAATGGGAAGAACCCATCCGGTAAAACACAAACAAAGAGCTTTTTTTTTACACCATCAATTCATGAGACAGTTACTAATGAACTATTACTTCTTCCTCTTCCTCCTCGACCATGGGAGTCTACAAAAATCAGAATAACAATTAAAAAGAAAATACCAAAACACAATTAATCAGAACTGTACATGCACTCCCCCCACCCACAATTACTGCCGGCCCGAGACTCGAACTCAGCTCCTGCTCTTCGGCCCACCTGGAAATGGGAAGACCATGCTGGTAAAACACAAAAAAAGCCTCTTTTTCCCTCACACAAAAAGAAAAAAAATGCATTTAAAACACAAAAAAACCCACATTTAGTCTGAAATTTTAAATACTTGAAAAAAAAATGAACATCTATCACAAACATCCCACAAACATTGCTCAACGAACAGTAACAGACACACCACACACAAAAATTAAGCAGACTGCAAAGCTAAATCACCAGATAAAATACACTACTTTAAAATATAAAAAACAAAATTTAAAATAATAAAAAAAATATTAATTCATCATAATACATAACTTTAAAATATAAAAAAAAATATTAAAAACACTACTTTCACTGCTACACTTCTTCATAACTCCAAAATCGACCAGATCTGTGTTAACTTTAACTTAACCAATAAAAAAAACTCCAAAACTAACATAACCAAGAAAAACTTTCCCAAAATCTACCATATAAACTCTAACACATCCCGACACAAAAACATAAAAAATATTACCACTTTTAATCACTGTTAATTTCTGTAGCTGAACTTTTGACAGTATGAACTCTTTTGACATATCGCCACAAAAAACATAACATTATCCCATTCCTTGTCCAGCATTTGGAAAAGCGTTTTTTGCTACTCCTTAATAAATCTTGTCCAATTTTATTCAAATTTCCAGCATTTGGAAAAGCGTTTTTTGCTACTCCTTAATAAATCTTGTCCAATTTTATTCAAATTTGGCTCAGATGATCATTAGACCAAGCTGCGTAGAAATGACCAAAACAATTTTGATATTCACTATCTTAACTGAAAAACATTGTTGTACCATCTTATCTTAGCATGCTAATCTTAAGATATGTTTTTTCATACTTTGGTTCCGTTAAGGACTAAGTAAGCTTAGCATGGTAACTAATGCTTTTGTGTGTTCGTTCCCACACTGAAAGCTCTCCTTGGCATCAGGGCTGTTGTGTGATAAGCCAGCAGCCACTCCAAACTGAAGGTTGTGTTTAAACACTGTATGTCTTTCTCATGTCTTTTACACATCAGCATTACATTTTTAGCATGCAAGATCTCTCCCCTTCATCAGAATGAGCATGTGGCCTCTATGGGACGCTCCATGTTACGCAGCAGGCTCCCCAACCAGATGGTTGTGTGTTCGAATCCTGAGTGCTGCGGCTTGTACTGTACTTTTACTATTATGCTAAATGTGCTGTATTATTTTTTTTGTGGTCTTTTGGCTCTTCATTGCTTTTCTTCTGGTGCTCCCTGAGTTTCAGTGTTTGCTGAATATTATTGTTAATAACAAATGCAACTGTTCATTGGTGTCTAAATATATGTTGCTAATCATATTACAGTTGATGGCGTTTTATAAACACAATAAGCAACTCATAACCCATGCATTGCAAATCGCTTTTATTCTGTCTTAAAGGGGTCATCGGATGTTACATGCATTTTTACAAGTTGTTTGAATTGAAATGTGTTGGCAGTGTGTGTACACAACCACCCTATAATGATAAAAATCCAAGCAGTGTTTTTCTTTTATCTCGTTAAATAATTTCCCCTTTCTCAAATCGAGCCGATGCAAAAGTCAAAAACGTTGCATCGAATTTTAGGTGTTTGCGTTCCAGTTAGGGCTGTCAAAAAATAAATAAATTGAATTTTGAATATAAGTCGAATTTAAAATACAAATCCACATTTGGATGCAAAAAAACGTTGCTGCGTTGATTTTAGGTGTGCGTTAAGCAGGCAGCCTTATCAGTGGCGCACCTGATGCGATGACGATGCAAGTGTATTTTAATGTATTTGTTATCTTGTCCAGTTGAAGCAGACACATCAGCCTCTTCTACTACAAATGTTGCAGGGAAAGGGATCATCATTGCAGAGAAGATCTTATTTACGTCAAAACTGAAACCAAGCTGTTCACACAGAACGCATAAGCCCTAGTTTTTCTAGAGGGACATCTATCAAAAACACAATCACGACTAGCACAAGAGAACCACGTTTAGAAAGCCATGTAAAATTAATGCAAGTTCAACTTTAAAAAAACATATCTCGAGACTTAATGCCATAATTTTGACAGCCCTAGTTCCAGTTCACTTTTTTTATGCCCTTCACTCGCTAGCTTCCCTCCGTCTTGTTTACTGGGATGTACGTCATTGATTACAATGCATGAGTGCGTGTCTAAAAGTGGAGTGAAACGCAGCCAAGAATGTCTCCTAAGCCAGTGAGGTGTTTTGTTGTTGGATGTAATAATGAAGATAGCAATCGTCATTTACTCCTGACATCTGAGCCGCTGAAGAAGCAGTGGAATACGTTTGTTTTTGAAGGGAATGCACCTCCCCCCCCAATCTACCTAAATGCGTTTATGTTTGCGCAAATCATTTGTGATCCAGCTTCACCAACAGAAGTGAGTATAAGGTTTTTAATGAATCTTTGCAAATCGCCTTTCCTAATAATATGCTAATTAGCAAGTTTCTGGATGAATGCGGCTAAAGTAAACAGTCCCTCAGAGAGTGGCTCGGAAGAGAGGGGCGGGGTCAGCAGAGCTCATTAACATTTAAAGGAAAATGCTACAAAAAGGCTTGCTCTGAAAAGAGCTGTTTTTGACCGGGTGAAAAAAAGGGTGTTGTTTTATACTACCATTGAGAAATTTTAAACAAACTATGTTACAGACTTTTCATTAAGACCCTAAAGAATCATATCAACTTGTGGAAAATGGGCATCCGGTGACCCCTTTAAGAAACACTCATTCATGTTGTGGTGTGTGTGTGTTCAGATGGGAGAGGGCGAGAAACTGGTTCGAGCTTTGTTTGCGGTTGCTAGGGAACTGCAGCCGTCAATCATCTTCATCGGTGAGAACTGTCACTCGGACTCATTCATGTTTCAGAAGTGGTGTGTTTCTGCAAATGCATCATTAATGGTGATTTTGGTGCAGATGAGATTGACAGTCTGCTCTGTGAGAGGAGGGAGGGCGAGCATGACGCCAGCAGAAGACTCAAAACAGAGTTCCTCCTCGAGTTTGATGGAGTAAGTGTGTGTGTGTGTGTTTTATCTGAAAATTCACAATTTCCGATCCCAGGTGACTAACTCTCCTGGTGTGTGTGTGTTGTAGGTGCAGTCAGGAGGAGATGATGACCGTGTGTTAGTGATGGGAGCCACTAACAGGCCTCAGGAGCTTGATGAGGCAGTTCTTAGGTACCGATGACCTGCAGTCACACACTTACTTTCAAAGACTTCACAATAACATCCTCTAATGTGTTTTTCCCCTCACAGGCGGTTCGCTAAACGCATTTATGTGGCTTTACCTACAGAGGAGGTACTGTGTTCAAACCGAGGCTGGCCAGAAGCTATCGGTTCTCTTTTAAATCCTGACACTGAATTTGAATTCAGTCAAGAAATATTTGTCATGGACATCATATTTTGCCATGGTTCATAATATGGGTGGTACTTTATTAAACAAATATGTACACACATGCACTACCATTCAAAAGTTTAGTATCGGTATGTTTTCTTTAATGTTTTTGAAAAGTCTTAAACTCATATGTTTGCTCAAAAATATTATAAATATTGTCAAATATTATTACAATTAAAAATGGCAAATTTTAGAAAATATATTAAAATGCAGTTAATTTCCTGTGATGGAAAAGCTGAATTTTCAGCATTTTCCTAAATAGAAAGTTCAAAAGAACAGCATTTATGTGAAATGGAAATCTTTGGTAACATTATAAATGTCTTCCAGACTTTTGAAAAAAAGTATTAATAAATCAATTTTAGTTTTTTTACTCATTGATTGTAATAATTCTATTTTAGTTTTTTTACTCATTGATTATTAGTATTATATATTAATGTTGGAATTAATAATTAATACATTGCTAATTAACTAAAAAATTTAACGTTTTATACCACAGTTGTTTGAATTTCATTTTATCCATACCTCCTTAAATTCAGCTGCATCTTATTCACTACTCGTTTTGATTTTCCAGTTAATTAGCACTAAACACACACTAATAGACTGTGTGTGTGTGTGTGTGTGTGTGTGTGTGTGTGTGTGTGTGTTTTAGACTCGTCTGAAGCTGCTCAAGAACCTCCTCAGCAAACACAGAAACACTTTATCTCAGAAAGAGCTGAGTCAGTTAGCCAGGTGAAACACAGCTTCATATTTTGGTAGAGTATGCAAATGAGACTAATGGCTATTAATGGCTAGGTAATTTTATATTGTACGGTGTATTTTCAGGATGACTGAGGGTTATTCCGGCAGTGATCTGACCTCACTGGCTAAAGACGCTGCTCTTGGTCCCATACGAGGTACATTCATACTTCATGCAGATAAATATACCAAGACATTTGGCTTAGAGGTGGACTTTTTGCTAGATAATTGTGTCCTGTTCTTTTTCGACACAGAACTGAGGCCTGATCAAGTGAGGAACATGCCAGCCGATAAGGTGGAGAATATTAAGCAGTGTTATATTAACATCATTCAGATACCCGTTATATTATTTTTAAAAATAATTCTGTTTTGATTTTGTCATGTTTATTGTACTTTTCGTTATTTTAGTACAAGTTAAACTAAATGAAAATGAGATGAAATGAGATATATAGGTTTTGTATATATTATTATATTTCACATTTTCACTTAACATTGTATCGTTTAATTTTTAGTTAACTAAAATTAAAATTATCCTGTAAAACATAAATATGAGCTAGCTAAATATTAATTCCTATTTTTCCGTATATACAAAAATTGGATTAGAAATGTGAAAAAACTTCCAAGATTGTAATTGGGCGCCGCTCGCTGATTAAACACTTATTTATACAAAGTGTTCTATTCCAAATACTATTTTTTTTAATGCACTTACTATTTTTAAACATACCATGTAGCATGTTGTTGTCTTTCTTCTGTTCAGATGAGGGACATCAGTTTCTCTGATTTTGAAGATTCGCTCAAGAGGATAAAGCGGAGCGTCAGTCCTCAAACGCTGGATCAGTACGTCCGCTGGAACAAACAGTACGGAGACACAACAGCCATATGACACCCACACGCAAGAAGGTTTTTTACTAAAGACGTGGAATTAAAAAAAAAAAAGAAAGAAAAAGGAATTTGTATAATTTTGTCTTTTCTGCGACTTTGCTTTTGCCTCTGATCTGGAGACGGAGTCGTTTGGAGCTCAGGCTGAGATTTGCTTTGACTGAATTACACCAGAGATCAAGACCATGTGGATGGCAAAGCATGACAAAAACCTTCCCCTTGATTGGTGTGTGAATGATAAAGCACTTGGCGTCTTTGGTGTTCTAGATGCATTTGTTCCTCTCTTATTTTGTTTTTGATTCATGTATCCAGATAAATCGAATCCTCAATGGCGGTGTGATGTGCTGAAGTCAATCAAGTAGCACGTGGGGATTCCGTTGATAAATGAACGATATAAAGGATGTATTGTTTGATCTCATGATTAGAAACCATTCAGACTGCATGTGTATTTGGGTTGATCAGCACTCCTCGCGTTTTTTTTCATTTGCAGGCACTAGAGGGCATCAGTTGAGACCGTATTCGTGAATGTCTTCTGCTAAGTAGTACTGAAGTCATGATATTGCTCCATGTACAAATGTTTTTCAAGTCTGCTGTGTCTTTAATAATGTTAAACTTTAAAAGGTTTGCAATGAGTATTTGGGAAACGTTTTGATTCAAGTGCTTAACAGATTTGTGTACATGTACTAACGGTGTTGTTTTAAATTGAAAAAAAAAAATTGTTTTGAAGAAATCCAAATATAAGAAATTCAAATCAATTTTAAAATTCAAAAAAAAAATAAAAATTAAAATAAAAAAACTAAATATTTTTTATAAAAAAAATATCATAAAAAAACAACAACAAAAACTTTGAATCAAGACAAAGTGAAACAATTTTATAAATAAAAAAAAATCATCATAAAAAAAAAAAGAAATTATCATATAAATAAAAAATATATATATAATTTGGTTACACTTTATATTACCACATCCTTGTCAAAATGAAATAATGAGTAATAATAAAAATAATGTACTAACTGCATGTAATTTTTCATGGTTCTAGTAAGAAGGCATGGCTTTTATTATTGTATTAAACAAAAACACATACTTACTGAAAATGTTTCATATATAACAAAGTATGTGTAACAAGGACTGTAAAATTAAAGTTACCTAATATTTATATAAATTTCATTAATCATTAATAGAATAATTCTAACGCTTTTATGCTCACTTGAGTTATTTGGTAGATAACAAAAAAAGCAACATTTTGAAGATCAAATTTTTTTTTTAAATCGAACAGATTATTTTCTTAAAGCGTCGTCTCCTGTTTCCATCCTCTGCCATTTCTTACACTTGTCTTCAGTGTTTTATTGAGTGAGCTACATAGCAGCAAAACAGTGTTAGAAACCCATTATATAATACAGCCCTTTGTAAAGTTCAGTCAAAAGCATTTACAGTAAATTCTGATTGTTTTCATACAGGCATTTAATGCTAATCCTCAGATGGACACACGTTTCCACACACACACACACACACACACACACACACATGTAAATGTCCAGGTGAAATGACGAATACAACCGTACCCCATTTTACAAAGGCCTCAGTGGTCCAGGATGCGCAGGTTTCCTGAAACGATTTTATTCTCCAGCATCGCTCCGGCTGGGATGTCGATTCTGTCTCCATGATTAGCGATAATGATAACCGTTCCCTGTTGTACAGAAACAACGAGTCACAATATGAACACACAATGTGTGCAAACACTCACAAAAATCAGACATCCACACCTTGAGTGTGACTTGTTTTCCGAAGGTAACGTCTCCTGAAACCGTCAGGTGATCCAGCTCCAGCATGTCTGGGATGCTCTCAAACCTTTTCAGGAAGTCTCGAACCTAGAAAGTTAAAAGAAATAAAAAAAGATAACAATAAAAAGATTATTCAAAAACTGCATATAATTAAACTTCCTGTCTAAGTGGGCGGCTCTTGTCCAGAATAAGCAGCACGGTGTCAAAGTCCTCAAAAGCTCTCTCTTCCTGTCTAAGTGGGCGGCTCTTGTCCAGAATAAGCAGCACGGTGTCAAAGTCCTCAGTGAACCTTACTTTAGTGAAGGAGCTGCCCAGTTTGACGTGAGGTGTTGTGGGAAACTCTCTCTTGGGGCTCATGGTCAGAGAGCCTGCGTTCATGCTGTACAGGTTAGACATGACCAGCAGGAGGTCCGAGGTGGTTTTGACGGGCAGGAAGCGGCTGCGGGGCACGTTGATGCCGAGCACGTTGTCGAAGCTCTTCATGGCAGCGCCCACAGCCGTCTCCAGCTGGATGACATTCAGACCGCCGTCGAGAGTCTGAGAACAGAACAGAACAGAATCAAAACAAAACAAACAACCACACAACACAACCAAACGTCCACACAAGCATTGTTCTCTGTAATGGAAAAGGCGTGAAGGTCACCTTAGGGTTGACAATGATCTCCATGTCCATGGCGTTCTTTTCGTGAAGCCTTTTAATGGCCGGCAGGCTGATCCACAAGTTGTTGGTGTTGAAGATCTTGAACTTGGTGACTGATTTAAACTCATCTACGCGATCTCCAGCAACCTGAGCTAACCCCAGCACCCTCACATCACCACACAACTATATAAACAACACACACTGAAACAAACACAGACAAAGAGACTGGACTTAAATCACACAAATACCTTGAAGATACACTCCCAGCGGCAATCTGTTCATGCTTCGCTTCGGGGTATAAAGAGGTTTGAAAGCACCCAGACAGGAATGTTCAATGCAATTGTGTTGACAGAGAGAAACAAGCTATAATTCTAGTTTCAATATTATTTATTCTTCAGTCATTATTCTGTAAATAAAACAAGTATCAGCTGAATAAAAGTGACCCATATTTGGTTTTTGACCAGTGATAATGGATAGGATTCATTAATTTGGACATGAAGCAGCACTGAGATCCCAATATCCCTGGGATCGAACCATTTAGGGCCTTCAAAATGAAGATTCCAAAAGAAAAAATTCTGAGGAACCAGAATCTAGAATCATACGGAGATATATTCTATACTTCTTGAGTTACATGTAGGCAAACTTCTGAAAAAGAATCATTATTGCACTCGGACAGGTGTGTTCAACTGTTTTGATAGAGGGAAACAAGACACATTTCTAGTTGCAACATTATTTGTTCTTCAGACCTTCAAAAGAAAAAAGCATAAGCTGATTGCAAAGTGACTCACATTTGGTTTTTGACCACTGAAAATGTATACAATTGAATGATTACATACTGAAAACACAATAAAACTCCAACATAACCATAAATGAACCAAAAAGTTCTTAAAAATTTTAAAAGTTTGTTAAGACCCCAAATCTAAAAGGGCATTAAGATTTAATTTTTAATACTTCTTGAGTTACAGACATGTAAAATTTGGTAAGAAAAACTAAAATTTGGTAAAATATACTAAACAAAACATATTTAACAAAAACATTTAACAATACCAATTTTGCTAAAGTCAACAGATTTTACTAATAGACTTACCAATCTCTGTGTAAAAGAAGCATTTGACGCTGCCATCTTTCTGTAGTCATTTTAACCCCCTGTAATTTGGCTCCAAATCTCAGGTGAAAATTTTCATTTTGACCCCACTTCAAAATAGTGGCTTACTCAGTAAATACACATCCATGGCATACTATTTTGGCTTTCATCACTATACATGTTTATCTTCCTTTAGAAAAAAGTCTGACAAAATCAAATTTGTGGGCACCTCACCACCTCTGGTTGAGCTGACATGGATTGACCCACAACGAAAATGACAGCGGTGAGAAAACAGCAGTTAAGAAAACACAGGTGCCCAAAAGTGGCCTGTGATGGCCTTTGATTTGACCTGCCATGCCACATCACAAAAAATAGGTGCCAGAGCATATCGTAATTTGTATTAAACATGCTTTCAATAAGAATTACAACTTCATTTTCTTCTATAAATCAGCTCTTCAGTTTCTTTATGTTTTTACTCATGGAGTAGTTTATCTACCTGAGCAAACTGTTTCAAACTCCCATACATACAACTTTGTTTTGATCTGATTTTGTTCAAAATGATGTCAAATCAGTCTGTTCTTCGATTTCGCCCGAAGTACATCACAGCCTTTAGAGGACCATTTCAATCAAAAACAGTCATTTATTAACCCTCAAGTCAATCGAAACCAATCTGAACTTATAAAATAATCAGTTTTGAAGAATGTTCATGCTGCTCTACTTTTGTACCCCACTGAACTCCACTCACCTTCACATCAGCTCGTGTCTTATCCGTGACCTCCATGACAAATTCGCAGCGTTTGTCGCTGGGCTGGCTCATCAGGTGGTTCAAGATGTGCAGGTCCACCGTGGCGCCCAGATTGTCAATGTTAGACACAAAGATGTACTCTTTCCCTTCCGCGATGAGCTTGTCCAGCAGGCCGGAGTTGTAGAAGCTGGTGTAGATGTCTCCATGCCCAGGCGGGTACCAGGCCTCTTCATTCTCACCTGTCAGGCCCATGTTAGTGGCCACTGGTAACAAAGACTCCTTATTGATCCTGGGATACCTGCGCAGGACAGGTGATAATGGAAAAGCAGTCAAAGCTGTGAACTAACAGGGTGAATCAATCTTTAAATATTAATACCTCAGTTACTGATGTTTTATTGTAAAGACTGATGTTCCCAAAAGCAGGTTAACAGTTTTTTGGATATTTCGATACATTTTCATATTTTGGGGTAATTTTTACAATATACCACAGAGTTCTTTTTTACGTTGCAATTAAGTGTTTTGCATCTGAAATATAAAATTTTATATTAAAAAGCACTGAAACAAAAAGATTTTCATGACTTTTGTTCCATTAACACTCCACTAAAATACTTAACTTGACAACAATCAAGTACAATATTTTCCAAAAGTCACACTGGCTAAAAATAGCAGTAAATATCAGTGAATAGGTCACATTTCATTATAATTTCAGAAATAATGTGAAATACTGGTTAAAATAAGTAAAAAATCTGAAACATTTAAGCACATTACTCCACAGCAAATCCTTTAAATTTAATTTAGATATGAACAAGAATGAAAACATGTAAGTATCATTTTAAACAACATCTATTATATCAGGCCTAAAAAAATTTATTTAAAGCAAAACTGAAAGGACTGGCATGTAGGAAATGTGAAATATTAATAAAATTATACTTCTCTCATTCTACGCATGTTTTGCACGCTTGACACTAATGGCTTTATATAAGTCACAGCATGTTTCAGATGATAAAAAAACAGGTTTATTCCATAAAATATGGCACGTTCATATTGCTCTCAGCGTGTGTGTACCTGCTCTGGTTGAAGGTGTGTATCTTGACGCGGTGATGTGTGTACTTCTGCAGGATCTTCTTGGTGTCTTCATCTGTGTTGAAGGAATTCATCAGCACCAGTGGCACATCTGCATTATACGACTTATTCAAATGCTGAAAGACAGACATTCACACAAGATCTTCCATTTGATACAGAAAATATTTTTTAATAAATGACTAAACTGATGTGCATGTATTTTGTGTGATATATCTTCAGTAACTTACTGTATGACCATTATACTAAAGCATCTGATTGCATAAAAGATGCATAAAAGTCTTAAACTCAATTGAACTCATAAACAAAGAATGCAAAATGCTTGTTGGTGTTTGTGTGCAGGTTATGTAGTAAATAGTCTGAGCCCTCATTTGATCCCCATTTTAATGTAAAGGGTGTATCATAGGTATTACATAAAATAGTATTTCTCAAGATATTTCTCTAAATGCCTGCAATTTTGTCATGTGGAAAAAACCTGATGTTACACAACTTTGGGGTAAACGGTCATTGACACAGAGGGAAACCTTTACCAAGGTCTGAAACCGCAAACACGGTCTTACCTCATCTTACACATTAAAGCCAAAAAGAAATGTCTAAACCCATGTACTTGACACATCATCCACTGTTCTGAAGATTATTAACTATTATGTTCAATTATAATTACTTATGCTCAACTCCACATACATCAAATGTTTGGGGTCAATACGATTTTTAGAGGAATTACTTTCATTCAGCAAGGATGTATTAAATGCATCAAAAGTGACAGTAAAGACATTTATAATGTTACAAAAGTTTTCTATTTTTTTTTAAGCAGCAGATGAGCATATTAGAATGATTTCTGAAAGACCATGTGACACTAAAGTCAATTTGAATTCAAATAGAAAACAGTTATATGAAACCATAATGCCTTGGTGAGTATAAGAGACTTAACATATACAAAATCTATAAAATTCAACAATCTCATCAGAGGTTTTCGCTGGAAACATATGTGATGTAATACCTCGATCTGCTGTACGGTCAGGTCCAGGAAAGTGTTTTCGTTGCGGACGCTGATGAGACTTTTGGGTCCTTTGCAGCCCATGCTGGTCCCCAAACCTCCATTGAGCTTCACCACAGCCAGCTTATTAAGGCTGGACGCCACATCGGCAGGAAGACCCTTCAACTTGATCTTCTCATAGGGCTGAATCTGTTGAGAGAAATACACACAAATGATTTATATAGGAAACACACAGATGCATTATTAATCACTCTCTCAGGACACAGAAACCTTGTGTGGAGTGGACTGAAGAAAATTAATTATCTGAAGTGTGCTTTCTTCATACTTTTCACTTGATTAGAAATGTACTGCAGGCCCACAATCTGGATTTATTAAAGGAAACCCCTTATGAAGATAACAGGACACACATTTTAATCAAAGGTGAGAAAGACCGCGGTTTAATTTTTTAGTGCAGGTTTATTTACTCCACTCAAACAGAGCAGAGCTGATGGACCTTCAAACTCGAAATGTCTCCTATCTAGCAAAGGCATTAACCTTGAGATCATGACATGAAGAGCAGAAAACTGTGAGAGCTACTGAAACAGAGTCTTGCAAACAGCATTCTTCTGTATGAATTATAAGCTGATTTGATTTGATCTCTTGGATTAGGGTCTGCTCTTTTGATAACAGCTTCCTGATGCAGACCTTGCACACACACACTGACCTCATGAACTAAAATTGTGTAAAGCAGTCGTCCTAGTTTCATCACAGCAGCAACTGTTACATGTCCACCAGTGTGACAAAACAAAACATATGAGACGTCGATCGAGAAAATGACACACACACAAATACTCAGCTGACCGATCAAGCATCCAGCCAGTGACTGAAATAGAACCATTGAGAATTATGCTACACGATTCAGTGCTGATCTAGACACAGACGTGGTGTTTTTTTCGTAATGGGTTTGATGACTCTCAATCTACTTGAGCTGATTTCAGATCATTCGTCCTGCTTTACTATGTGCTGTAACGTGAGTTTCACAACGGCTGGTTGAAAAGAAATGTCAGGCAAGCTTGTGGGATGCTGGAAGTGCTGTGCTATTCATAGTCTAACCTTCAGTGTGGGATTTGCAGAGAGGCCGTGGGTTATTTGGGGAAAGCATCAACAGGGAAATGTCATGGACTTGATAAACCAACCATACACATGCACGTTCTCCGCTATTCAGTGAGAATACTCCAGCCCTTCAAACAACTTATACTGATAAAATATGTTGTATTATATAAGGTAATAATGGTTTAAAAAGGACATCTGTCTAGGACTGTGCAGCTGAATTGCTCTATATGTAATGTGCACCTTAAATGTAGTAATCTAAAACTATTATTAAATTAAATAACATATATAACATATATAACATATATATATATATATATATATATATATATATATACATCTTCTGGGATGTATATTTTCACACAAAATATATAAATTTAATAAAAAAACATTTTGAATTTGAAGATCAGTGTAAATTTAACTTATTTTGTCTTCTGGGAAACATGTAACTATCTTCTTATTGCTGAAATATATGTATTTTTAAAGCTTTATTTTAATTTCAAATTCTTTATAAATCATCCGTAGAAGCCACACGAGGCATCAAGCACTCTTTGGTCTCACCGAGTCTTCGGGTGGTCTCTGGATCTTGGCCCAGTCAACAGATGGCCCCTTCTCCTGAAGGAAACGGTGAAAGAGCTTCTTGAAGCCCTCAAAGTCCTTCCTGGAGATCTGCAAGAGGCACAAATAACCATATTACAGATCAAATGTTCACAATTTCCATCCATTTTTACCTTTAGCTCTACAGTATAAAACGAATTTCAATATAATGTTAATCATTAAATTACTCACAGAAAAGAAAACTTTTTCTATTTGAAATCAACAAATCGAAATTAGTCACAGAAAGGCAAACGTTTGTGAGGATTTTGGGAAGCTTGACGCTAACTTGTATTAAACCTGGAATATTTTATTTTTAGTTAATGGTTTATTAAATTAATTAAATGCTTTGGAGCTGATTCAACACATGTCAGTGTGATTAATCAAATCCCTAATTTCCGGTATAACACTGTGCAGCATATAAGCATAATTAATACTCTGAAGAGTCTCCTTTAACCTTTAGACTAAACCTTCTGGCGATGCATCATGGGACGATAGGCTGTAATTAACTCACACCGCCTTCATTAAGTCACCGTTTCATGGGCTGCTGCATAAAAACTAATTAATGAGACTAACTGCATAATGTGTGTGCCGTCACTGCTCACATTAAGAGCAGTTTCATTGGGAATAAACATCTTAAACAGTTTTCCAATCTGTGCATAAGACTCAGCTCATTTTCAATTTGGTATAAGCAAATATTAATGGGTCAATGATAAATAACAATGTCTTCTGATATATATTTTTTTAAATGCATGTACCAAAATATAAACATTTTTATGCATGTTAGTTCCATGCATTTTTGAAAAAGATTCATTCTAATTCTAAAATAGATTTAATGTGTTTGATCTAATGGCTTTGAAATTGTCAAGTGGTACATACGTGAGCAGTGGGTTAGACATATACATGCAGTCAAGGACAGAAGCACCACTGGAACGTGTTTGTCACCTCAGCCGAGAACATAGTTTGCAGGACAAGGGTCTTACCTCCGCCTCTGATGGCTTGGCAGTGGTCAGCAGCTTCTCCAGCTCTGTGAGCATCGAGTTCTCTTGCTGCAATCTCAGCTTCTCCTGAAACTCCACCATCCCTGCATTAGGACTGTTTCTATACAGATCTAGACACACATGCAAACACAGGGAAAGAAAACATTACTGACAACAACCTTAAATGTTGTGACGACATCGCAAATGGTCATTATTTTGATTCTTGAGACTATTCTGTTCCACCATGGTTTTTGGTAACTGGCGTATGATTTAAAGAATTCAGCTAGAATGTCTTAATGTTTTATAAACAAATATCTAATACTAACATTGAAATTTTACTTATTAAAAAAAACAAAAAAACAAAATTAATTGATCATTTACCAGAAAATAATAATTGAGCACCAATATTAGTTGATAATTAAGCAGCAAATCATGAATTCTAAAGGATCAGGTGACGTAATTAAGCTTTGCTTCACAGGAATAAATTACATTTTAAAATATATTTAAACAGAAAATAGTTATTAAAAAGAATAATATCACAATATGACTGTTTACTGTATTTTCGTTTAAACAAATGCTGCCTTGGTGAGCATAAGACTTCTTTCAAAAACAAAACAAACAAATAAATATTCCAAATGTTGACTGGTATACTACATTATTTTTTTGTAAGGCTATGAAGGAACCACTTACCAGCAACAAAAGACATGATTAAAAACTTCTGACAGCTCTCAGACTTAAAAACCAGTATATATCAGTCCTGAATTGAATTCAGCAGTCCAGAAAGGTCCGAATCACCAAGCTAATACTGTTAAACAGTTTCTTCTTTTGCACTAGTCAATGCAGAGGAAGCAGTTGAAAAGATGATTTGAGTAACTCAGATCTACTTAAAAAGAATAGCTACTAAAACGTTAGTGTTCAAAACAGTACAACCAGCTCCCAGCATCCGAACCCTGTGTACAGCTTAGGCTCTTTGAAGTCAGATGAGATTTCAGACAGATTCACAGACTGTCGTGTCATGCACAGGACACCCGATCAGGGCTTTGTAACACACCACTGAAAGAGATGCGCAGAGAGATACAGAAAGCGCACCATTCTTTTAATAAAGTCCAGCACTGCCCACCCGTCACGTCACGGAAAAAGTAAACAAGTCCAGAAACGGTGAACAACTTTTGTAGACACTGTATGTATGTGGCAGGTGTATTAGGCTACTAGTCACTTCCAGTGTAGGGCTAGTTACTCATTACTAGTTACTCCTTTCAAAAGTAATATTGTTACTTTACTTATTACGTTCCAGCAACAGTAATTAGTTACACTACTAGTAACATGTTGTAACTGTTGTTGCCCACCACGACTTCAAGGGAAGTCGTGGCTAATGTTAGAGAGTCGGACTCCCATCGAAGGGTTGTGAGTTCGAGTCTCGGGCTTTCAGGAATTGTAATATTGCATGTACAGTTCTCTCTCCACCTTCAATACCATGACTTAGGTGCCCTTGAGCAAAAGGCATCGAACCCCCAACTGCTCCCCGGGCGCCGCAGCATAAAAATGGCTGCCCACTGCTCCGGGTGCGTGTTCACAGTGTTGTTCACTGTGTGTGTGCACTTTGGATGGGTTAAATGCAGAGCACGAATTCTGAGTATGGGTAAAATCAAAATCCAAACTCTATCACAATCAAACACAAACAAAATCCACATTGGATCGCTGTCAGAATTTATCACAAACACTCAATAGTGACAATCAGGTAGAAGTGTTGTATTAATCTCATTCATATGTAGCTTGAAGCTAATTGTAATTTCTCCATCACCTAACAATAAATCAATCAAATCACAAAATCACATAATTAACAAAGTACAACTTTCAAAAAACAAAAAATATTATTGAAATATATAAAACAAATCACACATGATGATCAGAAGGGTGTGGGTGGGATGTAATGCCGTTGTAAAGTAAAGTCTCAACTTATTCAGTGTTCAGATCATCTTTTTCCTGACAAAATCAATATAATGCAATATTTCTATCTGCTGAATGTAAGCTTTTCCATATTCCAAGTTTGCCTGCTGCACTGGGGACATCACATGCAAGTCATGAAAATTATGAACATAAATCTAGAGATTATTTGATTGTTGGATTTTAAATCAGTGGGGTTGAGGCATCAAAAGTAATTAAGTAACTAAACTGTTTTATGGATGGTAACTGCAATATTATTACTGAAATATTATTAGTAATTAGTTACACGACGAGTTACTGCAAAATGACTTTGGTTCAACGCAAAACAAATGATATTAAATAAATAAATTGTCTGCCGCTTTAAATGCTTTAAAGGAGGAGGGATTGATTTGCTGTCAACGTTTTAATCATTAATTAGCTAGATTTTTAAAATATGTTTAGTTAAGCTGTGTCGCATTTAGAAAGAATTGTAAAACTTTATCGTTATTGTCCTTGGTGTGAACAAGCCTATTATAAACCATTTATTAAATATATGTTAGTGAAGATGTGGTCTATACTCATTCACATTTACCCCAAGCCTTACCAATCATGAATTGCTAGGTTTTTATTTTATTATATTTTTTTGAACAGGCTAGTTCCTCTTGTGTTGTTTAGTGAAGATGTGGGCTCTACTCATTCACATTTAGAACGAAATATCTTCATCGTTATTGTCCTTGTTAGACCTATTATTTGCCATTTATTAAATAGTGCATTTCATTTGTATAGCTTTTGCCGTTGTTTTAGAAAAGACAGCAAGCCACTTAGCGTTAGCCATTTTACTAATCAAGGTCGTTTTAGCCGCTTTGCAATTCTTCTAGCTCTTTTAAACGCCTGTTTAAATGTTTAAAAGTAGGACTGGAAGTTTGACTGATACAGCACACAGCTATTACATGAGGGGGAGGTAGCTTTTCTGCCTTGAACATTGACCTCACTGTAACTAGCTGCTTCTGTCAGAGCAAAGTCACAGACATCCAGGACTGTGTCATGAACTTTGCCATACAAGAAGAGCTCAAAGGTCATCGCCGACCGCTTGCAAGCAAACACAAGCGCACTGCCCACAGCTCGAGGTTTTCAGGGGTTGGGGAACTAATACTCAAGCACAACTAGACAGCAGACAGGCTTGCTTGCTCATTTTGACAAGCCATGCGAGAATACTCACGTCCACTGCTACACGCTGTTTCACGGGCGGAAGTGGCGCGTGAAATCGATGTGAGGGTATGAGGTTTGTTCATGGACCAATCAGAGCAGGGGGCGGTCTGGCTCGACCAATCAAATTCCAGCCACTTGCGTTCTATTCGTTGATGGCGTAAACATGTGAAACAGCGTCATCTCTTGGCTGTGGTTGTAACATATACACTTTTATTTATTTATTTATTTTCTTGTGTTTTACTTTTTACTTGTATGTTTTATCCAACCGAGAGTGCTTTATTTAGTGTATGACAATTATGCAGGAATATATGGAAGTCCCTCTTCCATCAAATAAAAAAAGTCATGCTTTAATAAATCGTATTTAAGCTAAAGTCATGAGTAAACAAATCGATATTCTGACATACTATGTTATATTTATTTAATGAAAAGTCGAAATGCACATAAATACTTTTATGTCGTATTTTATAGCATAATTCTAACCTCTTGTTAATAATCATGACTTGTCATAATATATATTTTGTCAATTTATATATTGTCACATATATATATATTGTCATAATTTAGACTTTTAATATCGTAAATGTGACTGTCATAAGTTTTAATCACAATTATGATTTGTCAAAGCATTACTTTTTCTTAAGTGGCAGAAATGGGCTTCCATGTGTTTATTATGCCCTTTGACCAATGAATTACCATTTCTCAATCTTTATTATATAACGATCACTAAAATAATCGATATATAATTTATATTCACTGTAATAATTTTCTAGGACACTTCTAGGCTTTGAAATAAGTTTTAAAATGAATTCCCTGATATATAAAGGTTTTCATTCAAATAAAAAAATCCTGGTTTGCTGTCTACAACGAGGAACCTTAATATCTTTAATCAAAAAAATTCACACCTAATAAATGTGTGCATTCAGAGCTAAAGATGAGATGGGCATGACAATACAAATACACAACAAACATTAATTTTCCACATGGCCTTTTATTGTTTTATGACAGATGATTGTTATTTTGGTCCGGACGACTATGTGCGTAACAGTTTTATTTGGAAATGTTCTTCTTCAGGTGCACACCCACACACACAAACAAAAATAAGCAAAATAAAAAAACTCACACACACAGTAAAAAACAAAAACAATGGCATACGTTAAGAGACATGAATATCCACACACGCACACGGTCAGCTATGAAATCTACAGGACTTTACAGTCGGGGATTTAGGGACTTTGAAGAGTCTAACGGCTGCCGCGTTGTTGTGGAGACATCAAGTCACGCTCCAAGGAAGGTGAGTGCTGTGTCTCTCTCATCTACCAGCTCAGCGGCGGTGCCATCCATCTTACCGCGGGAGAAATCATTTATGGAGAGTCCGTCAACCACCTTCCAGGTCTTGTTCTGTTGGGGTGGAAAATATTAGTACTTACCATAGAGACCTTATATTTCTTTGATTTCTTTTTTAAATTTAATTTCATTGTGTTTAGGAACTTAGAACTTTCAGGGATGAAGACAAACCTTGATCATAACAGGGAAGGAGTACATGAGGTCATTAGGAACCCCATAGGAATTACCAGTGGAGTAGACGCCCATAGACACCCACTCACCCTGTTAGAGACACAAAAATAATTAGTTAGCATTAACCCTGTAAAGCCTGATATATGAAATCAATCAAATTTGTATTTTTTTTTTTTTTTTTTACAATACTAAAAGGACATTCCTTGCTAAAAAAATAAATAAATACAAACTACCAGTTAGATGTAGATTGTGTACAGCAGATTTTTGCTCATGTGGATTTTGAGGCTTTAGAAATGTGAAATTTGATAATGTAGCCTTGACAAAGAAATGATTAGGAAAACTGGAAATGTTTGAATCTTCCACTCCACTTGTAACCAGAATCTAATAACCTAGACACTCAAATGATCTCCAAAGGGTTCACGTGGTGCAAGCTCACATCTGGAGTGCCGAACCAGATGTCCCTCATGTGGTCACAGATGGCTTTGGCAGCTGACATTGCACTGGAGAGCTTCCTGGCCTTGATGACAGCTGCACCTCTCTGCTGCACCGTCTGGTGTACAACGAAATTAAAAGAAAACAAAATTTCAAAATTAAAGCAATAATCAACAAAAGGTCAATTTGAGAAATACAGTCACATTAGCACAGTTTCAGCTACATTTTGTGGGTAAAAGGTCCATTATTTCATTTTAATAACTCCACAGGTTCAGATGTCAGACTTACGGTGATGAAGTCACCCTTCAGCCAGCTTTCGTCATTCACTGCATCAAAACCTGACATCTCCTTCCCATGATTGTTCACGATAGCATGGTGCACATCTGGGTACTGAGTTGAGGAGTGATTTCCCCAGATAATCACATTCTTCACACTGTCAGAGGGCACACCAACACGCATCGCCACCTACAGGCATGGACGAACACCGCAGGTGAGCTAAGGTCTTGTATGTACAATGTGCACCAACAATGTCAACTTCAGACAGCTAACAGTCCCTCTAAAATGAGGTCACTGTATCGGTCTTTGAACTACTCCAGAGTACATAACTAGATATGGCTGCTCTAGAACTAAGCTAGATACGGATGATGGACGATAAAAAAGCTTGGTTACCTGCAGCACTGGAAAGCACAAAGACCGAGTTAGAGAACTTCAATAAAGCAGAATAAGAACTCAAGGTGAATGAGGCGGTGGGGTTCGGACCTGAGAGCGGGCCCTGTTATGGTCCAGACGGGTCAGGCAGGAGAAGTTCTCCTTAGGAATAGAGGGAGCTGATTTGGAGGCGATCAAACAGTTGGTGTTGGCTGGGTTTCCGACAACTAGCACCTATGAAATAAAACCAAAAGTGAACGGCAGAACAACAAACACCAAAAACTGACCAGTGACTGACTCTAAATCAAAAGCCAGAGGCTAGAAATCTTTGAAAATCAGAATTCAGTTGCACATAAACTGATTCAAGCTGCATTATTTGTTGCAATCTTGTACCTTGACGGTCTTCTTGGCGTATTTCTCCAGTGCTTCACCTTGGGTTTTAAAAATGGCCACGTTAGCCTTCAGTAGGTCCTTCCTCTCCATGCCCTCCTTTCTGGGCATAGAGCCCACCAAGATAGCAGCATCAAGATCCTTGAAGCCCACCTCAACCTTATCAGTGGGAATCACCTCTGTGAAGGAGTAAGAGAGAGAAACGGAGTAAGAGACAGAGGGGTACAGAAAAACTTATTTCACAGGAATTTTTAATGGCAAGTTTTTAAAGATCGTGAACTTATTAAAAAATGCCCAGCTATTTTTACTATTTTTTTTTTGAAAAAGGAAATTGATTATATTTTAATATATATTATAATTAATCTTTTTAATACAAAACATTTAGCTAAATATTTTCATGATAAAAAAAAAAAAAAACACAATTTATAATTAAAACAAATCATTAAAACAAACTTAAACAAGTAATCCAAAAAACAACTTCATTTCTAAGAAAACTCAAAACCATAAAATCATATAAAATGCAATTATAACACTAAACTAAAACTGCATATGCAAACTTTTAGCATCAGTATTGTGAAATACAGCCTCATTATGTCTGTACCTAGACTATTATTTCTCAGGAGTATATGCTGACATTATCTCTTGACACTTTCATCTCCCATTGGCGATAATAACCTAACAGGCTATCAACATTTACAAAATTTACAAAATTCATTAAAAAACTATATAACAAAATTTAGTACATCACCAAAAACAACAAAAACCTACAAAATGTGACAGAACTTGTTCTTTGGCCTCCTCCTCTCCGCCTCCCATTGTTGTGGCACCATCACGTTTCTCATTGGTCCGTGACTATCCTACAACATGAGCCAATAAGATCAGTCTGTGCCGGTAACACCTCCCAACTCCTCAAATACAGTGAAAAACATGCTATTTTCTGCTGCAGACCTCTTCTGCAGAGTCATGCTTGCTCTTCTGTATTTTAATACATTCCTGATGTTGGCTATAAATAACACAAACCATACAACAAAAAAACATATAAACAGAATAAACCAATTAAGAGTCCAGTGAAAACTGATCCACATCTACCTGATGTCCTATTATAATCATTCACCGAGATAAGGTCTAAACTGATTAAATCAAGAGAAGTAACCCCTCACCCCTCAGAAGTGGAAGAGCACAGTCCTGCAGCTCCATGACGACTCCATCCAGCACGGGCAGCATGGGAGTGATATCCAGAAGCACCAAGATGATTGGCTGACAGGGGAGACAAACAATAAGCATGCTACACTGCATCAGCCACTGACCAAAAACATGTTCGGAATGGACTACTTGCAGTACAACATATACACTTCACACCACACATTCTAAACAATCGTACAATCTGTAACCGTCCTTATATAACTGGATCCAGCATAACATTATTAGATATAATAATCTATAATAGATAGATATAATGCAATATATGCTAACATACTTTAAGCAACTGAGTTGCACAAATACATATACAATTGATTTTTTTTTTTTATACACTACTTACTAACCTTTTCTTTTCTGATAACTTGCTAATCATATTTGAGAACTAACATTTCAACATTGGCTTTGGATAAGCACCAAAAATTTAATAAATAAATGTATAATTCTAAAGAAATTTCAAACACACACACACACATATATATATATATATATATATATATATATATATACATATATATACATACATATATAAAATATATATATAATTTTTATATCATAATATTTTTGTTGTTAGATTTTAAGATTTTAAGTATTAATAATGTTTTTTTTTTTTTTATTGTAAGAGACAAATGATCCCAGCTAAAAAATGTGTTCTAGGAACGTAAAACTTATGTTCCCAATAAGGTACGAGTGTTCAAAATCTTTTTTTTTTTTTTTTAATGTTTCAAAACATGTTTTTTTTTTTTTTTCACGATTATACGAATGTTAAGGGAACATTCTAATTTACCATTTTGAAAACATTACGGGAATCTTATTTTTGAATGTCCCTTGAACATTCTGAAACATTTTAAAAGACGAGAAAACTTTGAACGAACATTCTATTAACGTTACTGGAAGAATGTTTGTTAAGAACTTTGAGAGAACACTGTCAGAACGTTAGCCAGATTTCTGACAACCTGAGATTCGGCTATTTGTGTCAACTGAATTATCGGTTATCGGTTATGCAAACATTAATCCGCCGGTTTCTAATGATCGTTTCCAAACAATAATCTCTAAATGGCTAAATATCGGCATTCAAGTGTTACATACATGCATGCATGCTCACAGTACATACATTAAATAAAGAAAAAACAATAATTTAATCAAACATTAACACATAAAACAATAACAGAGTCGCATATTTTAATCACACATTCTTATATAACACAAGAGCACGGTTTAAAATCCAGTTTGCTCCACTTGCGTTTCCCCCCCAGAGTCCTATTACGCAATAAGACAGCCAGCCAGTCTCTGTCTCACCTGGTCCTTGCCGAACACATCTCCTTTAGCAATGCTGTACAGCAGAGAATAAGCGATCTGTCCGGCTGCGCCAGTCACCAGCACACTAATCGTCCCAGCCAAAAACAAAACAAAAAGTAACTAACCCTACTCAAAAACAATACCAAAATATTTAAACAAATCCACATAATTCTCCGAGGAAAAGATCTGACCAACTGCACATAATGGTTTGAGTGAATGGAAATTCATTTCTGTGTATATTCTAATATAAAGAATGAATGAAAGAGACGGTGCAGCAATTGATGCTCGACGCGACGCACTGTAACGTCACTATGCGCGCGAGACTGTAACTTCGACGTAAATCAAACGCTTTAAGTATTTATAATTTGACGGAATTGCAACAAAATAGTAACGTAACAATGAGTACAAAAGATGCCAACTCTGAGTTAGTTGCACCCACTCCACAAACGCGGAAATGGCGGTTTATTGTTTATACGAACTGCTTCAAAATATTCATTATGAATCATTACGTGGCTCATTACCACAGAACTCACATTTAAACAGATTTCGGAATCTAAATCTCATCTAAAAGCGGTCAGATTAAACTAATCCGTCATGCTATGCACGAATCGGTGCGAATTTGATTTTATGCACGAAACATTGCGAATATGATTTGTGCTGAAATACTGTGCAGGACTAAAACGGAAGGATGAGAATCTCACCATGTTTCAGATCTGATTGTGCGCCAAAGATGTGCTGCTCTGCCTCGGACTGGACGGATGGGTCACCTCTATTCTTGCGTAGAAGTGCCACACGCTTTTACAGAAACGAGGTACACTGGGATATGTAGTTGCTATTGCTATTCTCTCCACCAATCGGATCACAAAAATAACTCATTTTCCCATGAGCATCCGCGCTGACGCCCCCTCAACCTCCTTATATGGAACATAACGCCTTAAAACGTATAAAGGTCGAGTTTTGAACCTCCCATTGAGTCACGATGATAGGTTTGAGTTCTTGATTGGTGTATGCACATAAATAGCCAAGAGAAACAGAATGAACTGACAAACAGAATAAGCATCTTTTATAATATATAGGTTAATTTGTAATGCTGTTATCATGTTCTACTGTAAAGACATTTCTCTTTCAAATATCAATTCATGAACTACTGTCCTTGACTGAAAATGTCCTTTAGGGCTGAACAGGAAACATGTAAGACCACGTGCATTTCCTAAAAAGATCAGTGAGGTCAAATAGCTCATGTGCTTTCACTTCTGTAGTGCACTTTGTGGTTGTCTGCATGTTTTTAACCCTAAAAAAGCCTACTGTATTATAATTGTTGCATGGATTTCTCCTCTAAAGGCCACAATCTACTGCATGCCTTCTGTTGTCTGACTGATGGTTCATTTTTCATAATAAAAGGCCTTTCAGTATAATTTTAAAAACGTCCCCTTTCAGGTTGTGGTTCATGTGTCTTTTTGCTGTGAAATTTGTAATTATATATATATATATATATATATATATATATATATATATATATAAAAAAGAATATATGGTTCATTTTAATATATTGATAGTTTTAACTATACACTAAGAAAGTTTATCTGTACATCTTTCAATTGTCATTGCATTGTATTGAACTACATTATATGTTTTGCCCCAACAATAAAAACTACAGACCTTTGATCAAAAAACCAAGCATTTAAATATCATCTTATTATTGGAGGATATAGAATGACAACTGATATTTATATGCATTTTATGTAAGTATTCTGCTATATATATATACCCTTGGGGTGTCAAACTCAGTTCCTGGAGGGCCACAGTCCTGCACAGTTTAGATGCAACCCTAATTAAACACACCTGATCCTGATAATCAAGTCATTAAGGCTTATTTGAAAACTACATGGTATGTGTGTTGGAGCAGGGCTGGGACCCTCCAGGAACTGAGTTTGGCACCCCTGATCTACACTGATTTACATCACAAGTTACCAGAATTTCATCTTTTTGACCATACAAATATCAGCAACTGTATCAAATTGCATGTTTTAACTTAGTTTGGGCCTCTGAGTTTATTTCCTACTCGGGTATCAGCTCCATATTTTCCTATATCAAACTTTATGGGCCATAAAAGCCTGATTTATAAAATAGTATACAAACCACAAAACACTTAAAACTAGTGCTTTCTTTGTTTTTCTTTAAATGTTTTGTTTCAAGTTTCAAATAACTATATGTATTCACTTAAAATACATATATTTTTGTTGACTATTATTTCATATATCAGGCTTTACAGGGTTAAATCCTGTTTTCATGATACCTTGCAAATACAGTGTTAACTCCAGGGTAAAGGGGAGATCAAGGCTTTTAATAGCAGTTTCTCACTGTGATCTAAATAGAATCTCTTAACATATATAATGTCTATATAATGTGACAACATTCCCCAACCTTACAGTATGTTCTCACAAAAAGTCAACATGTGAAACAGACTTTAAAAATAAATATAACCTGAGAAATATTCACTGAATACAGTGTGCTACTAACCCTTTCTAAAGTTCGTCCATTATGAAAACACAGAACAAGATAACCCAAGTTTACTCTACCTCCGGATTAAAAATGACCCTGGGTTAACAATTCCAAGTGTTAAAAGCCTCTAATGGGCTTGGATCTGTTCCACGATCCCTTCTCCTTCAGGCTCAATTATGCATTTTTTCTATCATAGCAGTAGAGCAGATTCCCTCTGCATTTCACTGGTGTGATCAGCAGTGGTGTGTGTTCAAAACACAGAGCCTTTTAGACTAAAGCATTACAGATCACCCACAGCCTGATGCAGATATCTGCTCCTGTTCAGGACAGAGGCACTTCACAGCCAAGTTAACATTGCATATCACGCTGCTGGAAGGGTGGAGATCCAGACCAGAGCGAGTGCTATCCATGGTGCTGGACTCTGCTTGCCAAAACATCCTAACTTAATCATCAAAGAGGTCGTTGCCCTCCCGCAGTACTAGGTTTTCAAGGTGTGCATAATGAATGAGACTAATCATTCAACTAATCCCTGCTTAGAAACTATGTCATTGAATATGGTTTCTAGCATGTCCAAGATGTTTTTATCTAATCTAGGATGGCAATTGACTGGTTTGCCAGTTCATAAAACTAGCCTGACAGTCTTTAATTGTCTGCTAGTTGTTGCTAGTTTGGACCATTTTAGATCAGCTAATAATTATCTTGGACCAGGTAAATATTATTTTGGCTAGCTTGGACCAGCTAAGAATATGCTCCCACATTCCAGAACACAACAACCATCTTAAGATGGGGTTTCCAGCGTGAAATCACTTGCTTTATAAATGGAAACTATCAAATATATAGCGAATTGTACATGTGCATGCAGGGAATGGATAAATCCTCATATATAGCGCCGATATTGTAACGCGTACTGAGTGTTTTTAAAGAAAACCCGTGCGTTTTGGTGCATTCATGCTGCATTTACGCCTCCGTTGTCAAGGAGAGGCGTCTTACCTGCGCCGAAGCCGTGCGCACCACCAAGTACATAGCTGACAACAGGGTCAACATTTCCAAGCAGTGTGTCCCCAGAAGTGTCCGATGGAGTCTGTTGTTTGCCTCGGAACGCAGAAGTGTGTGTTTTTGGGACGCGGCGCTCGCGGTACCCTGAGCTCAAAGGCGCGAGATAGATAGACAAGAGCCGCTTCCCTCGCGCGCGTGCTGTGTTTTCACTGTCACCCTTCCGCACCTAAAGAGCTTTGGCAGACAAAAATAGCTCGACATCGAGTAATCTTTCCGCCATTTCTGATCACACGACTAAATTAATGAGGTAGTGATCGGAGCTGCGAAATTACGAGAGAGAAACAGAGAAAAGAATGAGAAACTGCAACACTCAGATAAAAACATAATAAAAACATCACGATCACTACACGATGCGGAATACACAGATGAGGGGAAAAACATTAAAAGTGACAAGTGCAAATACCAACAAAAAAAAAAATAAAATTCATATTTCACAGATTAATTAAAAATCATTATAACTTACTTATGAAAAAAACACAAAATACATTCCATACATCACAGAAAAATAATCAAAAGGGACAGTTCATAACTTTCTTTACTGCTTGGAACACATAAAAGACATTTGAAGATTTCACCAGAGGATGCGTAATGATGAAAAAACTTCATATTAAAACAAACGTAATGATGACAAAATTTCAATTTTTGGGTGAAAATCATTAAAAAAAAACATAAAAAAAATAATGCATAACTATAGACATAGATAGACACAAATAAAATCACAAAATTAAACTAATAGAAAAACATCTGTCACCAAAGAATTTTTTAACTACTACCCTAATAAGTTACTAAGAAATGTCCCCTTTTTCCTTGATCTATAGTTCATATGTTATGTTTTGAAATAACCTTTTCCTTGATCTATACAAAACAAAATGTTTCAAAAAAGACATACACAAATTTTCTGGGAATATTGGAAAGATTTCATCCTTATCCCCTGAGTCCTCAATGTAAGAAATACTTGTAAAATGGACTAAATTTTTATTTTGCAAGTTTTTGCACTTAAGGAAATTCCATACTTGGAATTAAGAAACAAAACAAAAAATTTCTTTTGCAAGTTTTTGCACTCAAGGAAATTCCATACTTGGAATTAAGAAACAAAACAAAAAACAAAACAAAAACAAAAACAACAACAACAACAACAAAAAATAATAATAATAAATACATTTCTCACGTTATTAGGGCAAATTTAATTTATCTAAATTTTAGATATACATTTAATAGTATGTCACTGCAAACATTAGTACAGCTTCTGTATGTTCCTTGAATGAAACAATGAACTCCATTCATAAAACCATCCTACAAACATAAACTTTTTAGTGGTTACCACAAAAACTTCAACAACAGAAACTCTGAAACTGAACATTGAACACTAACAGGTCTTTGCCTTTACTTAAAAATTCAAAACAATTACAACCAACTATGAAAAACAAGCTAACAAAAAAAAAACAACCAATAAATTACAAACAAAAAAAAAAAAATAAATTACCCAGACAGAATCAGTTAACACAACAAAAATCATTAAAATACCAACAACATTTCAAATGAATCAATAAACCATACTAATCTTATTGATGCCGCAGTATATAGTATGCAAATACTCAAATTCTAATTTTCAAAAATGTGGCATATGCAATAAAGAACAGTGTGCCAGTATTGCAGACAGTATCAAATACTCAAATACTAACTCAAAAAAAAATTTCAAAAAATGAATAAAAGAACAATATGCCAGTATTGCAGACAGTATTCAGAACAAATGATGCCAGTATTGCATCATGTGTAGACTGGTCTGTTGTAGTCTGACACTGAATTCTGGCATATGTATCGGTTCAATGTGCATGCATAAATTTTTTTTTAAAGTATTTCAACATAGACCACACGAACTACAGGAATGGTATATGATGCTGTGACCACTGATGTGTTCAATAGTTGGCCACACGATGGAGGTAAAGTTCGTTCCTCAAAGTCAGGTGGCGCGCTGCCGCACTGCTTACATCCACCAGAAGAGGGCAATATAGTGTGGTCGTAAACGCATTTGTGAGCCAGTGGTTCCCAACCACGTTCCTGGCATGGTACACAGTACACACGACGGAGGCAATGTACCTTCCTCAGAGCCAGATAGAGTTCTGCTGCACTGCTTACATCCACCAGAAGAGGGCAGTATAGTGTGTCAATAAAAATGCACTGCTTACATCCACCAGAAGAGGGCAGTATAGTGTGTCCAGAAAGCATTTGTGAGTCAAGTCAACTTCTAAATCATCTCTAAGGGCAGACCAATTCTGTTTTACAGTAGGAACAACACTAAGAAGTTCTCAGGCCTGCTCTCAACACTTGCCATTCGAAACACTGTCACTTCACAGCCAAACAAACTTCTCTGAGCATTTTAAGCAAGCAATGTCAACAGATCATTGAATCAGCCTGCCTGAGAAGAGAGACGGCATTCCTCACTCAGCACATCATTGACAAACATCTTATGCTTGATTAAACAGCCAAGAGCCATAACCTGACCTCCAAACAAACTACCCCACTTTACACATTCACAGTGCACCTTATTATCACCTGTCAGGAGTGTGAACTATAAGCCATTTTAATGAGCATCGTCATTTCTTTCAGATAGTACAGAACAAAACTTTTTTTTTGCAATGATTGACAGTTTGAAGAATCAGAGAAGGCCATCACTCATTCAGAGCCAGAGACATCACTCCTCTCTCTTGTTTCTCTTCTTCTGTGATAAATGGCCTGAAGAGAACTGGAAGAGCTATTTTCAATAGTTAATGGGTGTGAGTGTCTTGTTCCTGTCCTCTCTCTGTAATTACACTAGAAGTGACAGAGGCTGTCAGTACAAGATTAAAGCACCGAGGCATGATGGGAATGTAGTTTTATTTGCATATTTTAAGAATCGGCTACCATGGTGTATGTTACCCCCAAAAAAAGTGCTGCACTGACAGAAATCAAAATCATTTTCTCAAAGGAATATTTCATTCAAAAACTAAACATTAATATTTACTTCATTTCATATATTTGTATTATGTATATACTATTATATACTAGTATATATATTTAGAATTACTTTATTTTTATACTGTATACTATATATTATACTTTATATACTTTATACTATAATATTTTCATTTAGTTTTTGTCATTTTTATTAGTAATTGAAATATTTAGCTTTAGTTTTAGCTTTAGTTATTCATATAGTTTATCATAATATTATCATTCATTTAATTTAATTTATTATATATTTATTTAAGCTTTATTCTAATTAATTCCATATTTAGTTTTTTTTCCCATACTATTATTAGTATAGTACTTATTAATATTTGAATTAGGTTTTATATTCACATTTTTGTTTTACTTTAAGTTTTAGTATTTTTGTTAAATTTGTTTGTCATTTTTATAATTTTTTACTGTATCTTTTTAGCCTCAATTTATTTTTATTGACATTTTAGTTTAAGTAGTTTTTTTTCTTTTTTATTTATTTATTTATTATTATTATTATTATTATTATTATTATTATTATTTTATTTTTTGTTGCATATTTTAAGAATTGGATCTCATTGCGTATTTGTTACCCAAAAAAAAAAAAAAAAATAAATACTGCACTGACAGAAATCAAAATAATTTTCTCCTTTAAAGGAATATTTAATTCAAAAACTGAAAATTATTTATTCATCCTCATATATTAGCATTATTTTTATACTTCTAAAGTATATATATTATTTTAAATTGCTTTATTTTTATACTTGCAGTTAAGTTTAAATTAAAGTTTTTCTTTTTCTTTTTGTCATTTTCATTAGTTATTGTAATATTTAACTTTAGTTTTAGCTTTAGTTTATCTTGATTAAATTAATCATTAAAACTAAAACTAACATATATCATATAATAATTAAAATTCATTACATTACAGCTTTATTACAATTAATTCCCTATTTAGGTTTATTATTATTATTAATATTTGAGTTATGTAGGCTATATATATTCATATTTTCAGTTTTTGTTTTAATTTTACTTTAGGTTTTAATAATTTTGTTAAATTTGCCAATTTTATTCATTTTTGTTGTATCTTTTTAGCTTCAATATATTTTTATTAAAGTTTTAGTTTTAGTAATTTTAGACCTTCAACTTATAACATGATAACTTATTTTATTTCTGTTAGTTGCCCAGTCAGAATTTTGATTTCATTTTCATTTTAATTTTACTTTAAGTTTGTTACATGTATTTGTTGTTGTTGTTTTTTTCTTTTCTATACTATTTAGCTTTATTTTCAGTTTTAGTAATTTTACTACTTCAACTAATAATTTTTTATTCATTTTTATCATATCTTTTTAGATTTCATTTATTTTTATTTCAGAAAAATAGAGAATTTCTCATTTTTAAGTTTTTCATGTAATATTAATATTTATTATTTATTATTTAATCTTTATTCTAATTAACAACAATGATTTTTAATAGTTTTAGCAAATAACAACACTGTCATGGAGCTCATTTACATATAATATTAGTTACAGTTATTAGGGACCACATTTGTTAAGAAAACGTGAAAGGAACAAACTGATATTTGAGTTATTCACTGATTAGAAAATTCTAAAGTAAAAAATAGCTGCATAAACCTTCTTCAGAGAATCTTGAATCTAACCCTAACCCTTTTATGAAGAAAAAAAAAAGAATATGGATTCGGAACAACACAAGGGTGAAAACATTGTTTTTAGCTTCCTAATCCTTTACACCAGATCATTCTCATGATTACGACATCTTTACAAAACAGTTTGTGAGATTCATATGCAACAAAATGGAATTTTGGATTTATCACAATGGAATCCATTCATCTGTTTCTCCGAAGCTCCTCCTTGTGTGTTATTATGGTCAGAATGTGTTGCTGTAGGAGGACAGTGGAGAACGGTGGGCATTCTATCCTTGACACACACTTGAACCATGAGCTTGTGATCAGACCTGTGATTGGTGAGTTTATCTAGAGCTCTGCATGAGCGCGAAAAGCTGCCCCACGAGCTCTACGTGAGCTGTCTGCGCTGTGACCCGATGACACTCTGTGTCTTGAACTTACACAGAACTGCACAACTTTTCATCTCTCATGCTTCCAGCCCTGCTGTGTCCTGCTGCTCAAAAACACAATGGCTTTGTTCAAAACCCAGTCATGCTGTCTACATAGGTGGCTTCCTCCTAAGGCAGCATTCTAACTGAAAAAGAACCTCATAGAAACTAATTTAGCTGGTATCTATGCTTCCACCAGGAACCTTGAACATCCATGGATTCTCTCCTTTCTTTCTTCACAAAATAATGCTTACATTAAATGATAAAACAATAAATCAATAACCTAAAACAACATCACTTTTACTCAAGAGTTCATTCAAAGGTAATATGTGCGATCAGTATCTTAATACGGGTAACGCACAAACATTCCGACAGGGATTAACAAACAGAAGCGGGATTGCTATCTTCATCCGGATTATCGTAGACCAGTTGATAAACCAATATGAGTTCCAGCTTTTGTCATCAAACACAACAGCTCATGCAGACATCTCGACGTCTCAACGGCAATGTTGAAATTCCCACATTTACCTCTCATGACACGAAGATTACCCATTTGAAGAACACACTGTTTTACTGCCAAGGAGAAACATACCAAAGACATTTCATTAATGATCTTTGTTGTTCCAAACCTGTATTAATTTCTTTATTCGGCTGAACACAAAATAAGTATTTAGCCATTAACTCCCATACCATTTTTTCCATTTTATAGTAGTCAGTGGCTAGCAGCAATTGTTTGCTTATACAGACATTCTTCCGAATACCTTCTTTTGTGTTCAGCAGTAATTCATACAAACTTACAAAATACTAATTTTTCATATTTGGGTGAATTTTCCCCTTAAAGTGAACTACAGTTCAGAATTAAGCTCATTACCTCATCTTCTGCTAAAAAAGGATTTCTCCGCCATAAAAAAATATTCCCACACGAACTCTTCATCTCATCTTCTGCTAAAAAAGGATTTCTCCGCCATACACATATGTGCTCACAGGCAAGCATGAATGCACACACATGACAATACACACTCTCTCTCTCTCACACATGCATACACACATGCTTACACTGCGAGCTGTCTTGTCTGCCATTATTTTTAGAAGGAGACACTTGATTGGCGACTAGGATGCTTGGGGTTTGAAACTCTGGCTCTCACACATACACATTTGCCGTGTGCTGGCGCCGCTCTGTCCCTGTCCTGGGCTGAATGGGAATCCTGTGCCACCGGGCGCGGTTGTGCAGTTGTTTTCCTGCCCTCCTCATCAGCCTTTTCTTTATCTCCTTCATGTCTCCTTTCTTCTCCTCACCCTCCCTCGGGGCCCTGCAGAGAGAGTGAGAGAGAGACTCTAAGGGACTGTAACTCTAGAATGGAAATTAGTGTGACGCAAATTGGGGTTGGATGTCTGTCTTTTTTTCTTCTTTTTTTTAAGGCGTGCAAAAGCATCAAAGTGATCAGTCTAACTAGCAAAACAACCCAGCAAAAGTCTCAAAGGCCTATTACACATTGCAAATATTTGGCAGTAACTCCCCGATTTCTTGTTCTGAATGTGAACAGAATACAGAAGTCACTCCTGAATTCATAAAGGCTGACATAGTGGACACTATGTGTATATATTTGCACAAATATTCAATATCAATTTATATATATATAGATATATATATATATATATATATATATATATATATATATATATATATATATATATATATATATATATATATAGCATATATATATATATATATACAATGATATGATGCTAAAATTTCATTTTTGCACACACACACAAAAGTTTGGAATAATAATTAAGATTTTTTTTGGATTGTTTTTGCAAGTAAATTATATTGTGATGCCTAAACTGACTAGTTTTTAGTGAAAAAATATTAAAGCTATTTTATATCGGCCATCAGCTAGAATTGTAACATTGATGAAAGTGTATTCCTCATGATATGACACAATTAAATATTAATGTACATGCATTTTGTCAGTGATTTACTTCACATGCAGCATGTTTGTCTTAGTTGTGTGATAACAGCTTTGCCATTTCAGGACAGATATTATCAGAAACATTAATCAAATGTGAGATTTGTGCCATCAAATCTTTCATTGTTGTTTAGGACAACTGCAACCAATCAGATTCATCTGCCTTCTCGGTCTGAATGAGATTAGACCGGATCCACAAACCACAATACAAGACTCATAAGACTCGTAATCCAGATTACTGTTAAAGCGATCGTTAATTCAAGAGATTGCTCTGTAATCGTTTGTTTGTGCATTTATCAAATGGGATCGATAGTGTTTTAAAGCATATGAATCCCTCTGATGCTCATTTCTTTGGCTGGTGGTGTGGCTCTGCTCTTTCAAATGGTCAGATAGAGACTGATAGAGGTGTAATCTATCCTATAGTATGGTCTGGATCAGGAGTGTGAAAGTGATAAGACTTAAACCCACAGCTTGGGCTCTGTTTTTGGCTCAAATCCCTTGAGGACCCCCTCGAAAATGAGATGTTTTCATCTCAAGGGGTTATCCTCCAATAAAATGAAATGAAAAAGCCTTGATTATTGAATGCTGACAAAGAGGAATGGATGCAAAACACTAGAAATTAATAATGTCACAATGCAAAAAAAAAAAAAGCTTAAAGAAATAGTTCACCAAAAAATGAAACCTGTATGAAAATCTTTCTTTTGCTGAACACAAAAGTAGATACTTCAAAGAATGTGGGAAATCATACAGTTCCTGGTCCCCATTTACTTAAAAAAATAGTATGGAAATCAATGGGAACCAAAAACTGTTTGACTTTCTTCATTCTTCAATATATCTTTTCTTGTGTTCAGCAGAAGAAAGAAATTCATACAGGTTTGGAGCAACTTATGGCTGAGTAGATGATGACAGAATTTTCTATCCCTTTAATAGTCCTATAAACAGGCTTTATCGCCTTTAAGCCAAATACTTTTTTTTATTGCAATTGCAAATTTCATATTATGAGATATAAACTCACAATTGTGAGAAAAAAGTCAGAATTGTAAGATAAATAGTTGCAATAACTTTTTTATTCTGAGGCAGAAAAAAAAAGAAATTCAAGAAGTACACTCAGAATTCAGAGGAAAATAGTCAAAATTGCCAGATGTAAAGTCAGAATACTGAGAATAAAATCAGATTTGTGAGAACTCAGAATTCTAAGAAAGAATGTCTGAATTGTGAGATAAAAACTTGTGACTGTGAGATAAAAAGTCACAATTACCCTAAGTTATTAGTTTTTCTTTCTGTGGCCGACAAAAGCTTCCATAGAAATATGACCCATATATGTTCTTGACAGTTGGACAGTGGTTCATAAAAGAAAAACAATTAGCATATTTTTTACAGAAAAACATAAAACAAAACTAAATGTCAAAAACCAGTCAAAAACAATTTTACAGATGATGTATTTATAACATCTACGAGTAAAACCTTGGTCACAATACAAATGATTACATGAACAACATTTTAATCCGGGAAACTGAGCAAGCAACAAAAACTTTTTTTTTTGGTGTCAGAGGAGCCATATTTGAGTTTTGTGACATAGTCGCTTCCTCTGGTGTGTGTGAGTCTTTCCTCTTCCCCACATATCTAATTAAAGTGTGTGTTGTCAAACGGCTGATCTTTAGCGTGAAATCATCTTAGCGGATAGAAAGCCTGGGAGAAAGAAACAGCCACAGAAAGAAAAGAGACAGGGACTTCAGTCAGCTCCAGCTGGGACGGTAGTTTTCATTGTTGCTTGTATAAGCTGTAGTTTAAGCCTGTTTTCTACTTAGAGCTGCAGCATTTGCACAAACGTTCTTGCGAGCGCTCTGACGGCGCTCTTCACCTGCTCTGATTACTGAAGCCAGACATTTAGACAGCACTCACCAAAACTCATCCACTACCATCATACATACTCTATCAAAGCAACACAAGCATGATTTGAGTACAGAATTGGCTCTGGCCTAATTTTTTGGTTCCTTTATTTTAATCACTCATCATTAATTTTGTATATATTGCTAAAAGCATACTTTTTTATATGCTTTTATATTTCTTTATATTTTGTTCATGTATACTTTCTATAATGGTTTGTATTTTTCTTGTATTCTGTAAAGAGTCTTAAGAAGCTTACTTTAAATGTGGTATGTACATATAAACTTTATTAATATTTATTATATAAAGTAGTAATGTTTTAAAATATTTTTATTTTCAACAAATTTCTACAGTTAATTCAAACAATGTAATGTAAATCATTTCAGTGTTATCATAACACTTAAGATCATAACATCTCCAGAAAAATCTAAACAACAGTTATGAAGTCATTGGACAGTATACTGCATATTTGCATACTGACTGCAACTATCATATAAGAATCAAAGATAAAACTTTAACGCGTTTTTTTTTTCAAGCAAGCATATTATTAACAGAATCTGTTGTAGTGTTTTAGATTTTCCTGAATTTATTATTTTTCTGCTGTCTGTTACAACATAAAAAACATTTTTAAAAAATGTATTTAATATATATATATATATATATATATATATATATATATATATATATATATTTATTTATATATATTTACATGTGTGTGTGTGTGTGTGTGTTTTCTTTGTTTTTTGTTTTTTTACATTGTCAATGTGGCCTAGGAGGGAAAGCATGTAGTGTCAATTACCTGATTAAATACAGTTCATTTTTAACACTCATTTTACACTTTACATATATTCCTATATTTTAATCTTTTATTGATGTATACTTTCTATTGTTTTGTGTTTTGTTTTCTCTCTAGAAGAAGAAGCTTACTTTAAAGTTACTGCATAAATATGCTTTATTAGTTTTTTAATTATTATTATTTAAATCACCAGTTTTAAATTTATTTACATTTTCTACAAATTTAGTCAGTTTAAAGTTTAAACTGCTTAATATATACACTTTGTTCAAACTTTTATTCTGTAAACGTGACTATAACTTTTTCTAACCATAATATTAGATAAAAGTTTAGTTCTTTTGAAGCACATGATCCAAATAGGGCATAGTGAAAGTTTTACAGCCTTCTTGCTGTATGTTACAACACAGAAACACTTAAAAAATCTGCATATTTTTTTCAGTGCTGTTATTTATTTATTTATTTTCACATTAATGTGGCCTGGAATGTAAAGCATGTATTGTACATTTCAGCCACTTTTTTTTGACTTCCTAAATGATTCACAATTCACATTATTGATTCATAAAATGATTCATACATTTTTTTCTCCTCACACTTATTATGATCATAAGAAAAACTGTCAATCCCTGGTCGCCAGTGTTGACTACTTGTTGGCCTACAAAAAAAACAAACAAAAAAAAACAAAAAAAAAACATTCATAACATGCCCTTCCAGGACAAAATGAGGGATGTGAAAACCTTTGAATTATGAAAAATGATATACTTATTTCCTAAAGTGTTTGAGATCAACATCAACTTTACTAGGCCTATACAGTCTAAACTTACAGATGAACTTTCACTGTAATCTCTTACACACACAGGAAAGATTCCAAAGATAGCAAGCAACAGTTCCAGTTGAGCCGCTCTGACAGTGTCACTGAGGAGCTCCCAAATTGAAAGGGTGGGACCGGAGCCACCAAGCATGAAAAAAGGATAGAAACAAGGTAGAGAAAGAAAGAAAGCATGAAAGAGAGAGAGGAACAGGGAGGGCGGCACCCTTAAAGGACCCCATCCCGCTTTCTGAAGGAAGATGAGAGAGCACGAGTGACGAAGGATGAAAAAAGAGAGAGAAACAAATTATTAACACCCCACCGACCACTTTAAAGAGCACAAAAGCAGGGAATGAGAGAGGAGAGGACACTGGGAGAGGTAAAGGCACAGAGAGGAGGAGGAGGGACACTAACGTTTCACCCACCGGGGTTTCCACCCGTTTAATTTATCAGTGTGGATAAACTGACCAGATCAGTGCGTATGTGCATGCTTTCTACACAGGTTAAAACTTATGGGATAACCATTATAATAAGTTATTTTATGAAAGTATTAATATAAGAAATAATATAAGTAAATAATTTCTATATAGCATAAAAATAATGTAAAAAAGAATGTGTAAAAAATATAATAGCCTACTTTAATATACAATGGCTGATTATGGCTTGTATTGTTATTTAACATTTAAATGTGAATACCAATTGACATTTGCTATTTTTCCACACTGTACTGATTCTGTTGCTGATCTATGACCTATATATTGTTAGACTTTGTTTAGCAGTTTTTTTGTTCTTAGTTTTAATTTATTTAAACTTATCTATTGTTTTTATGGTATTGTTTAGGCAATCTGCAAACATAATTTTGTTGTATTTGTGCAAAAATAATTACAATGTAATTACACTGAGATATACAATACAAATACAATGAGAATAAAGATACTGCATTCAATGTTTTTATTTAATATTGATTATATGTTACATTAAACCTCAGCAGTTCTGCCTCTTTCTGTTGCATTCAGTGCTTTTTAAATATCTGAAAATGAGGATTATTTTTCTTGCTCTTTGTTTGATCTACTTTGTGAAAGTTAACTTATTCACACTTTTTCTGACGATATAGAAATCCCCATTTACACCTGTGGCCATCCGATCATAAGTGGATCTCCAGATACAGGTCCAAATGGTTTTGTGAGCCAAACACTCAAACCACATTCAAGTGAAATCAAAAATGCATGCGACCACATTGCATTCGCAGTGTAAATGCACTAATTCACTGCAAATAAAAGAGCTGCTGCTAAACAAATACAGATAATGTGAATTACAAAATTTCTCAAACTCACTTAAATCAGGTTCTTAATAAAAATTATTCGAAAGCAATATTGATTGTTTTTGGTATTAAACATATTTTCTATAGACATACGGTTCAACACTATAGAGTATAGTTGGGGGAAAACATAATTAGACCTCATCTGTCCCACCAAGGACACGGTGCATCACCAGCATGTGTCGTGTTTTGGGTGCTGGTTCCCTGCATGGGGTGTGTGTGGGTGTGCTGGTGTCCCCAACAGGCCTCTTAACTAGATTAACCAACAAAACCACAGCGAACAGGGAACATTCTCAGATCTTTCAGAACTAAAAGTTATGAACATTCAACCATATACAAAAATAAATCGTTTGTTAAAATTCAAAACATCATTAAAAAATTTCTCAAAACTTTAGCACAAAAACATTATTTATACATCATTCCTGGAATGTGTTTTTTTTTCCTGAAACTTTCGACATTCGTCTAACTTAACTAAAAATGTTATAACTTTTTACTTGTTTCAGAACATTTAGAGAACGTTCCCTTATCTTTGCAAAATTGAAAAATAAGATGGAACATCCTCTTTCCAAGAAAAAATATTTCTGAAACATTTTAAAAACTGGAAATTTTGTTTAAAGAATATTCAGAAATAATGGTTTCATAATTTAATGGGGATGCTCGCCAAACATTTTTAGAACATATTTTTGTGAGCAGAGTACTTGTTTCAGAACAGTCAGAGAACATTAAAAAGTAATGTTCCAATAAGTTTGCAAAATTATAAAATGTAACGTTCCGTTAATGTTTTTCCTTAATGTTTTCTGCAACGTTCACATAACCAAGAAGTTTGTTTGTTTAAAGTTTTGAATGTTCAGAAATAATAAGAATTTTGTTTGTTTAAAGTTTTGAATGTTCAGAAATAATGATTTCATAACTGTTTCCACACCAGGAACATCATAAAACCCTTATAACAAAATGTTTGTGAGCTGGGATGTACTTGGGGAACCAGCTTTATAATGAACATCTGGACAAACCAGTCTGGCATAAACCAGCCTAAAAATTCAGACTAAGCTGGTACTCTTAACTGCGACTCAGTAACTAATGTGTTATATATCAGTAGTGGCGGACAGATAAAAAACTAAATAAGTCAACCTTCTCAAAAACGGTTTCATGAAGCATAATGACCACCAACACTCAAACTGCTCGCCGCATCAGAGCCCCTTTGATTCCTGAACCATCAGAACTTCAGAAGTTCAAAGGCTCCTCTCAAATGTTGTCCGAGTCTCATTCACTCAGGACCATAAAAAGGCACAGAATGTGTGCGAGTGGCCCTCCAGACCCGTGGCAGATGAAACCTCGGGGTTTGTTTATGCTCGGCCAGCCTTAATCCTCCAGCTCTCTGCTGTCACTCAAAGTCTGACAGCACCCAAGGGCTGCTGGGAGATCCGTTTACGCGCTTGCTCAGACACGCATCCCAAAGCAAACACACAACAAGATCGACTGTAAACACACTTTGGGCAGGGTTGTGATGTTTGGATATAGTTTCAAAGCCGGAACATAGACGCATATGTGTTCAGAAAACACACAAACAGATTGGAGAGGTCGAGGGAGTCATCTTTAGGGTGTTTGGGCATTTCGGGCGTTATGGTGCGACCCTGTCATAATTTACTCACCCTCGTTTGTTCGGACTCTTTCTGCTTTGAAATAACATGTGTACTATAGGAAATCTGTTACCTGGTGTACTAAAATATGCAACCACAGAATGCTGACCACAGTGAGGAAGAGGAAGACACTGAAGCTCTTATTAAACACACATCCCACCATGCAATGCATCAACGCTTGCATGGGGGAAGCAGTGAGCACAGGTTTTAGGCCAGTGGAGAAAATGGACTTAATTGAGGTCTTTCCTTCCTTTATCTGAATTATTCAAGCAGAGAGAGAAAGAGAGAGAGACAAGGTAGAGCTAACAACACTCATGCTATTACATGGCTATTTTGCGACAGGGTCACGCCAAGATCAAGGACTTCAGTGAGACAATAGAAAAAAGGCAGAAACGGACTAGAAAGGAAGAACTGACAGTCACTTGGCATGGGAAATACCAGTGCTAAATAGAATAAAAAAACAGCTTACCACACAAACGTGCAAAGCTGGGGTAAAATAAATATATAAACAAACAAATACTGTACCGTTAATACTCCTCCTGAGCAGCTCTCATTTAATATTCAAATTGAGATGAAGAGGCAGAGCGCCACTGGTTCTCGCGCGTATCGTAACCATATCAACAATACAACCCATCTAGATAATAATTATTTTTTATGACAGTTAATTTGATTTCAAACGAAATTGTGCTTGAGAATGAAAACGCAAAATTAAAATTATTAGAAAAAACGGTGGGCTGCAGCTGATATGCAAATTCCGGGCTAGCACGTCCTAGCCAATCAGAATCCATTTCTTAGAATATTTGATGATGCTCATGACATGCCTTATCAATGAAATTGAAAATGAAAAATAAGAACGTGTCAATGTTTGTAAACATTTTGTTTTTATTTACATTTTGTTATTTATTTATTTATTTTTATTGTAAATAATAATTATAAATAATTAATGTATATATGATGTATAATAATACACAATATGTAATATATATTGATTTATTTGGATTTACAGATAGGCCTAGATAGATATAGATATAGATTATTCTGATATAAGACTATACATTCTGGGTGTTTAATTATACATTCAGAATCTATAAGCATTTATGCACATTTCTAATTAATTTTGATTTATGAATATACTGAATACATAATAAGATGTTATTTAATTCCTTTCTGTTTTCCCCCCATAATATATAATGAGGGAAATCCAAGCCAGTCTGGACCACTGCAGCCAGAAGCTCCTAGTGAGGAAAACTGAGCTTCTTCCCTGAGGTGCGGAAACAGCTCTAAATGTGGCTACACCCATCATGCCTGAACCACAGAGGAGCTCTCCTGCAGACAAACCAACTCACATTGGGACATATACAATAAACGGAGAGGGAGACCTACCGTAGACCTTGTTTATGTAAAAGTCATTAAGAAATCAAGCTCTCTGTGAGTTACTTATGACTGCTTAAGGTGAGATATTAATTTACCTACTAATGGGTCTGTGTTTAAATACACATCTACACACAGTTTATTGGTAAGCTCTTTAAGATACAGATTCTTAAAATGGTCATCATAAACAAGTGGTCCAGTTACTAAAGCACCACAATGACGAATGTCTCTGCAAGCTGCAAAGTTGAGACCAGAATAAGGCTGGAGTATATGTGGGCTGAACATTTTTACTTTTATTCAGCAATTTAATTCAGCAAATGACAGTGAAGACATTCATAATGTTGAAAAATATTTTTATTTAATAAATGCTGTTCTGTAGCTCTCTGTTCCTAAAAATCCAAAAACAATTGTAACACAGTTTCCACTCAAATTTTAAGTAGCACCACTGTTTCCAACATTGATAATAATAAGAAATGTTTCTTGAGCAGCAAATCAGCATATTAGAATGATTTCTGAAGGATCATGTGACACTGAAGACTGGAGGAATGATGCTGAAAATTCAGCTTTGACATCACAGGAATCAATTACATTTTCAAATATATTCAAATATAAAAAAAGTAATAATTTTTAATAGTTTTTCTGTTTTTACTGTATTTTTTTTATCAAATTAATGCATCCTCTTTGAGGATAAGATATTTTTGGTAGTGCATATTTAAAATATTCTAAAAACCCATTTGCCATGTTAAAATAAAATGTTTTCTACTTGTTAAAAGAGTCATATAAATATTATTTTATACATACATTTGAACATTTTTAAATTAATATACTATATTTAAACCAATGTTCATGCTTCCATAAGTGTTACAGCCCACCCCTCCTACAACAGCTCTTTTTGTTTTACATAGGATGGTTTTTATTTCTGTTTGGTCATCTAACCTCTACAAGCCTATCAAGTGAGCTTTATTGGTTGCCACTTCATTTTCAATGTAAAATCTGGGTCCTGAAGTAGAACCTGTATTAGGCCATGCAAATATGAAATACCCAGCGTGAATAAATGCAGAAAAACACTGGTAAACGTGTAAGAGATGGTGTTATGTGGTGAGAACAGGTGTTTGGATTACATCAGTCCAGTTATAACCAGACAACAGCATTCCTCAAACATGCTCAGAGATTAGTTGAGCTTGTTTGATGCAGATGCACCAAATCCCACAATGTTTGCTCCTCAGTAAAATGCCATGCAGCTACAGCACAGTGGGGTTCCCCTGACCAAACAAGCAAACATCGCCGTCCCGTATATCTAATCCTATTTACCCAGCTGCTTCGCAGTCTTGAGGTAGCTGATAATTAAAATCGTGATTTGTTGTTTTTCTGTTGGATAAATAAATCCACCCATCATTGCAAGCCACTTATTACCAGTCAGAATACCAGTACGTGTTCATCAATATGTTGATATGACTTCATTAGCTTTTCTGTTGGATTGAATCTAAGCCACACTTTCATTCCAGCCACAACTCAACTAATTAAAATAAGATGCTTTTCACTAGATCCTGTGACTCTAAAGCATTATAAAACAGAAACATTTCCAAGATTTCATAAGTTTCTTGGCAACCCTAAGTATAAGACCACAGGCTACTCTGAATGAAAGAATTTGTGTCTTATAACATAGTGCTGCTGCCATCATTTCTGAAAAGCAACAAACTATTTCAAGCCATCTGTTACAATGATTTTAACAGTTTAAGGACTTTCATGTCCTTTGCATTGTACTCACAGCATTGAGGGGTTTATTGCTTTACTATAAAATTATCTCTGATTGGATAAGGCATTTATGAAGCTGTGCACATACATCCAAATAATTACAATTCTGTATTAATGCACCTATATAAAGTCTCTACATCTACAATGTCACTTAGTAATGCTTATGAACTTTAGTACTGGGTTTAATGATTGTTTCCTTTTAGGGACACCACCTAACCATGGTAAAATCACTGTTATTCATAGTCTCTTGTGGATTATAGCTTTAAAATTGGAATAATTATAACCTTTATTATGGAGCTTGGTCATTCTTGCATTTACTTTAAAATTTGTTAGTAAAATCTTAGATTTGAAAGTAAAATATTCAGTACTGAACAAGTTTGTATGTTTTTAAATAGTAAAAATTGAGTAACTTTTTAGCAATTTATTAAAGAAAAAAATATATGTTAATTTATTTGCTAAATTACTGACATTATTGAGATTTATTGAATTTTTTGCAATTTTGTAAAAGAAATGTATAGTGATTTTGAACCTGTTGTTTTTAACACATACAAGGCCCATAATTCTTGTTACATCAGAAGTCAAAAAGGAAATGAAAAACAATTAGTTTCAATTTTAAGCTTATATTTATTAAATGAACATGAATGCAAATTAGTTTTTAACATCTCACATAAGCTGTAAGGCATAAGTCACATTCACCTCTGTAAAGAAAATCATATAAAATTATTATTGCCTTCATTGTTTCAAACACCACATGCGTCTCATTTGTTCAGTGCGTCGTGTCGGGAGTGCGAAAAATTTGACCTTCGCTTTTTAATCTGTCCACCGAGGGCACATCTCGCTTGGTTCACTTTGGTTTACGAACCCTTGTTCCTACGTCTCTTCACCTGAAAAGCGGGAAAAGTTGGCCCAAAAGTCACTACTTCTTCCCTGTGGTGTCCGACATTGAGGAAAAGACTTTCTCCAAAGTAAAACAAACAAGTAAACATCAGGAAACAACACGAATAGTCCTTACAAAACCTGAAAGCGCCAGGCAGCCTGGTCTTTGTAGTCCAAGCAGTCGGCCGCCGCCGGACTGAAGTTCAGTTTCCATGATGAAGCCACGGCAGCCTGATCTTTGTAATCTTTGTAATCCAGACAATCAGAGGAGCTGAACGGCAGTCCAGCGCTGCCGTACCCTTGGTGAGAGTGGTGCGGGTGTCCGCCACTCTGCCCGATATGGTGAGGGTGGTGTCCTGACACAGCGGCGGTGCTCAGCTGTGTGTGATGGGCGTGAGGGTGATGGTGGGCATGGCCGGGCATCGGTCCCAAGTAGGATCCGCAATCCATGCCGCCAAAATAAGAGGCAGCGTTTGAGGTTGGGTAGCCCTGGGCATAGCTGGGAGCCTGGTTGTAGGGCATGGGGTACGACGGCACTCCTGTGGCCCCCCCACCACCTGAGATGGCCCTCTGCATGCAGGACGCACTGGCAGGGGGGGAGATGGCTGGGAGCGAAGAGGGAGCAGGAAGCGGCGAGACCGGAGCGGGACTCCAGATGGACGAGACAGGTGTTGTTCCTGAGGACGAGCTGCTGATCAGGCCCACCCCGCTAAGACTGGAGGGGTTGGAGCCTGAGGACGAAGACAAGGAGGATGAAGTGTTACTGGAGACGGCGGGAGGAGTGAAGTGGACACTGCTCTCTGACCCAGGGCTCTCACGGGACGGAGAGGATTTCTTCTTCACTGGACGGATCTTTGAACTGCTGCTGTTGCTGCTCTGCTGCTGCTGACGACACTTTGCCCGTCTGTTTTTAAACCAAACCTGTAGACAAGCAAATCACAGGTTAATGACTGTCATGCAAATATCATCTATGAGCTCAAATGTTAAGATCTGAACACCTAAAATATTGATTTAAATATTGATATGACTGCACCGACACTATCAGATGAGAACAAAATTTGAAGTTAATTGGGTTGCATAATGACACTATTGTCTTTATAGCAATTTACAACGACACTGACAGTTACTGAACTGATTTGAATCAACACTGAATCTGAATTAATCTGAATAATCTCGTTTAGAGCTACTTGTTTCATTATGGATGAACTTTGCAGCACTGAGGCAGTGATTGAACTGAATTGAATCAACACTGAATCTGAATTGAGCTGAATAATGACACTATTGTTTTTTGGAGAGCTGCTGTAGCTGAACTGAAATTGTCTCATATTTTATGAACTTTGCAACACTGGCCTGGTAACTGAACTGAACTGAATCAATAATGAACTAAATTGAGCTGAATAACGACTATTATCTTCTGTAGGGTTGATTTACAGCTGAAATGTAACTTATTTGATAATTGATGAACTTAACATTTACACTGTTTTTTAACTGAACTGAATCAACAATAAACCTCCTTGAGCCAAATAATGACCCTATAGAGCTGCGTTAGCTGAATCAAAGTTGTTTCATAATTGATAATTTACAATGACAGAGTTACTGAACTGAATCGAGCTGAATAAAGACTATGACGACACTAACATTACCATTATTTTCCTGTTTATGAATGTAAAGCTGCTTTGAAACAATCTGTATTGTATAAAGCGCCGTATAAATAAATATATGTGACTTGACTAGACTTAAAATCTCTCAGCATTAGGAAAGTGGCACAACAACACCCACCTGCACTCTTGACTCAGGCAAATTGATTTTCAGAGCAACCTCCTCACGCATGAAAATGTCTGGGTAGCGCGTCTTAGCGAACAGATTCTCCAGTATGTCCAGTTGAGTGCGAGTGAACGTTGTTCTCTCTCTTCTCTGTTTACGAGGATTTACTGCAATAAGGAAAACAACTTTAGTTACTAAATTATGTCTATAGATCTTCTCCTGCCTTAGTTTGAAAAGTCATATATGCACTTTAAAGTCAAGGTGCTTTTGAATCATTTTCGAATTGACATAAATTGCATGCTTAAAAGTACTGCAAAGTTCTCAGTTGTTTCTATTTTTCATAAAGACACTGCATTAAGAAACTATTTAAATGTTATCTTTCAAAAAAAATAAAAATATGTGCTTACCCGGATATCCCACAGAGGGATGGAGGAGGTCCATGGTTGCCCCGCTGAGCCCCAGCCCGTTCATGGCATAAGGGGCCTGTTTGAGGTATGACATCATTGTTAAGCTCCAGAGAGACACCTGCAACAATAATCAATTATTTAATAAATAATTAAATTATGGCATGCTCTTTTTTCTTAAAAAGAGCATGCCAGTGTTTGGAACTGCCAATAATTTTATCAGCTGTATCATACATGTAAATAAGCTTAATAAAATAGTATTTGGATATATTCAATACACAATGTCCAATTGTAAAAAAACATGTAAAACGCATGTCACGATAATGATCAGTCTGAATGACCAACGTCTTGACTTTAATGATCTATTTTTTTCACACTCGACTAATCAAGGCCTTAACACACTAATTGGCCATTTACACGTCATGCCCCGCAAGCGCTCCTGAATGACGCGCCGCCGCCAAATGTTTGATCTTTTCTTTTGTTTACCAGAACGTTTGAAAGTTGGCGGTGCAGTTATTAACTTAATTAATTGTCGTTTTAATCTAACACATGGTAACAGATAGGCCTACAACGAGCCGTATATATATTTTTTATATGATTTGGAATATAGCCTATAAACTAAATTAATTGAACATATATCCTAATATTTATAAAACAAGTTAATTATTAAGATCCAGTCCATACGGAATTACTGAATTCACTTTGAATGAAGGCCCCAAAAGCGATAATAGAAAACTTGTCGTATTAAAGAAAGCTAATATACAGATTTTGGTTGTATTCACAGTACTTTTTAAATGTGTGTATATATGCACTGAAAAAAGTGTATATATATATATATATATACATACATATTTATATATATATATATACATATACACATATATATATATATATATTTATATATATATATATATATATATATATATATATATATATATATATATATATATAGCCTTTTATCTTACATCTCACAGAACGAATGAATGAAAAAATAAGTAAATAGTTACCTTTATTTTTTAAAACGAAATGTGCATCATTGAATCGAATACTTCAATTATTCTCGCTAAACATAAACCCCTGAATTTGCAATAAATAAGGAGGACTAAACTATGTTTCATTCCAATGCGCATTTGGAATTATTTGGGAGGACTAAACTATGTTTCGTTGCAATTGTTATGAGGCAATAGTACAAATGTATTAAGACAAAAGTTCTGTAAATTACATGTTGCGCTTTTTCTCCGTCGCTCATGCCTATGAATGGCCCCATTAATCCCACGCTGAGGACAGATAACACAGGTCTAAAGACTCCACAATCGAGCTTTAACTATATGTAAATGCAAGTGAGTGTGCAAATTATTCTCCATAGCCATTTAGATTAGACCCAGAGGGGACTCCATTTGCAGAAGAAACCTTATCAGCTAAATAAACGACAGACTCTCCTTTTCTCCTTGCACTCAGGCTCTGCAAAGTTTGTTAAATACGACTAAAATTGCGAAGTTCTGAAAGACACAAGTAATTATATATATATATATATATATATATATATATAATATATATATATATTAGATATACAAGATAATTTACATTGAATCCCTTTTTGTAAAATACAATCGTTAAACTAAACGTAATGAAAATTAATTTTTACTGCTGCCTTATATTTTACGGAAAAGCGAAGTGATGCCTAAGTTACAATCTGAACCTGCAGTTAAGTTTACTGCACTTTTAAACCATTCTGAAAACTTTAAACAACTTAATGAACCAACTTAAATTGCAAAATTAATTTTAATAGCTGCCATATATTTTACGGAGAAGCAAAGTGATGCCTAGGTTATATATATATATATATATATATATATAATATATATATATATATATATATATATAAAATATATAAATAAATAAATAAAGAAACAACCTTAATTGTGCGCCTTAATTGTGCGCCTGGATTTAGATTGGTATTAAAACATATTTGAAACATTTAGCTTTACCTCTTACTCTTCTGTGCTCTTTTTTTTTTTCTTTGAGATCCGTAAACTGAAAATCCACAACACCAAGAAACTCTTATTGGAGAGCAGTTTGGCCTCCAGTTGATGATTGGAATAGCAAGAAAACAATCAGCCACAAACTTCACAAGAAGTTCCCAATATGATGACAAAGCCCGTCCGCAGACAGTCAGATGCAGTGGCTCGAGAGGCTCGTTATCCACGCGTAATATTAAGGTGATAGCCAGGGCTGAAGGATTGAGATTGATCACCTTCTTGATGGCCTGTCCGTCTATGAGCAAAAGACACCTGAGGACCCGCCCACCACAGCCAATCAAAAGCCTCGCTTGTCCTTACAGACGAACGCTTTATCCAATCAGAACGAAGACGCACTCATTAACTCCTCCTTTCGACATGACGACATATTAACCTGCCGTGCGATTGTGCGAGTCCGAGGAGAGTAAACGGAGTAAATTTGAATACACTTTTAATTCGAGCCTTTAGTGAGCGTAACACTGAGGCAAAGCAAATACAAATGATAAGAATACCATTTTTAGTTCGATTTACCGTTTGGTCGGTAAAAAATTGTCGTTTTTTAGTGACCAGATCTTTTCTGAGCATAAAATTTACCTATAAAAATTCATAAAAGAAGCTCATCCACGCATGCTTTACATATTTTTTTTTTTTTTTTTTTTGGTATAAATGTAAATAATTAGGCCTATTATAAACATGCTTCAATAAATTATTTTAAACGAGATGGTCACAAACTTTTAAGTTAGACCGTTATTAGACATGCGCCTTCCTTGAGCCTATAGGCTATCGGTCAATAATTTGTTGTCTGGATTTTTTTACGTCATTCAAAACTACGTTTAATAGCCTACAATTCATGCAAAATTACTGAATTTATTAAAATAATCCAGATTCTATAATTAAACTATAAAAGTCAAAAAGCTAAAAAAAAGTGGTGTGACTGTGCGGAGAAAAAAAAAAAAAGTCTGACTGTGCGGAGAAAAGGCGTCAAAGGCTGCAATTCTAATAAATAAATAAATAAATAAATAAATAAAAAAAATAAATCAAACGAAACTATATTAAAATATTAACATGTACTTTTAATATTAATTAAGAAAAAACAAAAAGTTAAAATAATCTGTTTTCAAAATCTTAATCAAAGTCAGTTTGGTGTAACCAACATGCAGTTGTTTTGTTGTCCACACACACACACAGACAAAATATACAAAACATAAACAGAGGTGAACCCCTAAAGATAATATATATATATAATATATATATATAGAGGTATATATAAAGACCCTATATACTGTCAATCATTATATATATAAAACCATAAACGGAGGTGAACCCCTTAAGAAAAAAATTAAATAGGCGTAATTTTTTATTTTTTTTATTTTAGTCACATGGATTTACAAACTTCTTGATTAGGTTATGACTGAATAGATAAGAGAGAGAGCGCGAAAAGGAAAAAAAAAACAAACTTTCGTGTAGCCTACTTAGGCGACTATAAAAATTTTTTTTTTTTTTCGTGTAGCCTACTTAGGCGACTATAAAAAACGGTATAAATCTTTATGAATAGCTACAAAAATTTACATAAGTCACAAACTCACGATGAGGCCTACAGACAGAGCAAGTCAAGACAATTGATAATCACAATTATCATGGCTTAGACCTATCAACAAAATTAATTACCATACCACTTCACAAAATCAATCACCACATTCTACTGCTCAAGGTCTGGCATTACGTTGGCACCCAAAAGAACAATGATGAGATACATTACAACATAAACCCAGGAAAAAGAGCACCAACTTCTGTGAACAATTTAGCACGCACCAAAAACTGTTAAAGAGGCTCGTTCCCGTAAAATCAAGATATCTGCTGGCACTCACCTATTGTCCAGGGGTATTTGTGTAATCCCAAAATGCAGTAGAGTTTCCTGAGCAGTATAAACCCGTAAAGCCGCGGGATCAGCCGGCCTGAAGCGAGTGAGTGTGTGTGTGTGTGTGTGTGTGTGAGAGAGAGAGAGCCAGCGACAGTGTGTGCGTGTGTGTGAGAAAAAAAATAGAGAGATATATATACAAACAGGGATTGTCGTGTCCCCTCTAAATTTGTTCTCTTTGGCAGGCGGATTGTCGTGTCTCTTGTAAATTGTCGGCGCTTATTAAAACGATGGTGCATAAAATCCCCTGTAAATCCCAGAGTGGTCAGAAAGCACGAGCGCAGTGCGCGCCGATGTCACTCACCGCGGCTTCGATGAAAGAGGAAGAAGCAGGAAAGTCTTACACCTGGATTGCGGAGTTCACGGAGGCGGATCAGCTGCTAGCCTGACTTTCCATGCCCTGCTTAAAAAAAACATTTAAATCTGGCGGAAATAAAAATATGATATGAGATTTCCTAAAACTAGAAGTTTTAAATCTCTTTTCTCTGTTTAATCTAATTCTGTGTTCTGCCCTGTTTAGGTTTATTTATATACCTGACAATAACTTCTTCACCACCAATAACCTCTCGACAACACCATCTATCGAAAATGAAAATAAAACGTGCTTCTGAATCGGAAGGGAAGACAAAAAATTTTTTGCGTGTGATTTTAGTTCCAGCATCTTGTGTGAGGAAAAAAAAAAATTCGAAACCAGACAGTTTGAGGTCCCTGTTCTTAAAAAAAAAAAGAAAAAAAAAAAACGAAACCAGACAGTTTGAGGTCCCTGTTCTTAATGATTAAAACAGTTTTGTTTAACTTTAATTTAGATGTATTAATATAAAATGCAAGACTAATCATGTAAACATACTTTACACAAAATTATTGTTAATAACACATATTAAATCTTAAATCATGCTGTTTTTGTATTTGTTTGTTTTACTCATGTAGGCCTACTTTAAGTAGGCTAATAGTTATTTACACTTATTTATTCGTAATACTTTATTTTATATGAGAAACAAAACATTTCTTAAATTTTATATAAAATAATGATATACCAAAATACAAAGAAAGAATTAAAATTTACAAATCTATTAAAAAATAATTACCTTTCAAATTAAAGAGTCAAAAAATAAAAATCAATTTAAGCAGATTTTCCTCACAAAAAAAAGATAACTAAAATAACATTCAAACACTACAACTGTGAAAGTAAAGTGTCTGAAAATAAGATGCATTCAATTCAGTTGTGTCATAATGCCCCGGGCACAACAAAAAGGATAAATGCAGTTTTATTTTATTATTATTATTTTAAACAGCACAAGGACACCTCCAAAAAGCACTAAACATAAGCATATTTAATAGGCCTTTAAAAGTTTACTTTAAGATAAATGTGCATTTGTAACATAAGCTCAGGATCAAAGACACCATGACAACTTCGTAGTGAACAAATGTGGCACAGATGAAGCACAGCAGTGATTAGATATGAGAGCTCACTAACTGATCTAAGCTTTTGTTCGGGGGAAAATTAAACTGGTAGCTGCTGCCAGCTTCCGTGAGGAGAAAACACAAGCCCGCCTGCAGCTTTCAGCTGATCTCAGTTCAGAGTTTACATTTAAAATCCAGATAATGTGACTGCTTAGAAACAGAAAACCAGATCAGAACCATAACCTGAGACACACACAGGCCCTCGACACTTAACCTAAATACATTATTCAGGGACTAATAATAGGTTGTTTGAGTTGTGTTACATTGCAAACTCAGTACAGCATGGTGTAATAATTCACAAGGAAGTGCATGTTCACAATGTAATTTAATAAGCATCAGTAATTAAATTTAACCTGCCTTTTTCCAACTTTTCACATTAACCAATCACTTTCCACAAAAACCAATTACTACAAGAAAACAAAAGTGAACAAAAAAACAAAAAAATTTTCAGAGTGAATATACTGATAATGCCTGAATTCATAGAATGATACTTGAGTCCAAAGTTATATAATTTACATATCATTAAAAATAAAAGAAAATTCATAGAATGATACTTGAGTCCAAAGTTATATAATTTACATATCATATGTTGTTAATAACATTATGTAAATATCCTGATAAAAGAAAGCTCTGTTTTATATGATGAATTTCTAAGTAAAAAGCATCATTACATTAGTTCAGCGTTATTTTAGTATCACTATTATGCTATTATTGTTTTTGTCAATATTATACAATTTAATTGTATATTTTCTGCTTTTACTTCAATTTTACTTCAAGTTTTAGTAATTGTGTTGTACATTTTTTGTCACTTTTATTAGTTTTAAAAAGTCTCTGTAGTTTTTTATTACTTTTTATTAGTTAATTTAGTTTTAGTTATTTTAGCACTTTAAGATAAACTAAATGAAACTAAGAAATGTTTACTTAATTGTCAACCAGATTAAATGTTTTTATATATATATATATATATATATTATACTTATATATATGGCAACCAGCTATATATATAATATTATATATATATATATATATATTTTATTTTGGTTAATGTTTTTGTTACAAGTAGCAAAAATGTTTGATTTTCATGGTTTTGGTTTTAGTTTTTGTTAATGATAGTGATAACCCTGGTGACGTCACTTAATGATTGAGGAGAAAAGCCAAACACTCACCGTGAGTGTGGACATGAAGATAATGAAGAGGAGGGGAGAGCAGGGGAGTGTGGAGCTGTCAATCACAGCACGGGGATCCCGCCCCCCTCATTAGGAGGGTAAATAGAAGGGAGGAGTGATGAGAGGTAGAATGAGAGAAACAAGACTCAGGAGAAACCAGATACACAGCTTAAACACACACACACTCATACAAAGACACACTACACCACACACACACACACACACACACACACACACACCACACCACACCACACCACACACACACACACACACACACACACACACACACACTCAAAATGACACTACACGACAACAGAGTTTTGGCTCCCATTGACTTGCATTATATAATGCAATATGATGTCCATAAAATGAAAGTCAGTGGGAACCTAAACTCTTTGGGTACAAACATTCTTCAAAACTTCTTATTTTATGTTCCAAAAAAAAAACCCCAAAAACATGTGAGTGATGACAAAATATAAAAATATTATTTAACTTTACAACTTAAACTTTAAATTTTATGTCCCTCACACAAACAAACCATTTGATTTCAGTTCCTCTAAAAGCTATCCCTTTTCAATCAAACTACATCAAAATCAATAAAATAATTACAACTTTAATTTCTGCCAGACCATAAATAATGACAATTTTAATTCCTGCCTGAGCCGTTCCTTTTCAAGCCAACTTCATTTCTGTCACTCCAGCTTTTCTCCTAAATATACTGTCTCAGCATTTCAACTCAACACCTGGAAACAAACACGAGAGGTTCATCTTAACAGGAAGAGCACATGATTTAGCTGCCAACGTTTCGTTTCCTTCAGGTCTGTCTTTCTTGGCTTGCAAAGACTCACATTATACCTTGCATGGCTGCCATAATCTCTCTCTCTCTCTCTGGGTCTAACAATGCGCTTCACTGGTTACTATGCAAGCTCACACAGCCCCACAAGAATGTGCAGGTTCAGATCCTCATGACCCGCCCCACAGAAACTAGAAAGAATACAAAAAAGAGAGGGATTAAGACCTGCCTGCAGGTCCCAACGAAGGAGAGGAGAGGAGAGACTTGAAAACGGCTCTATTGATAGACAGTCCTGAAACTCACTTCCAGTGAGAGGAAAATGCCATCTTGGCTGTCATGATACTGAGTCAGTTGTAGTACTAATGTGCTTCTAAGGCAGAAATAAAAGAATACTGTTAAAGTTTAGCTGCTTTGATGTTGACATGACACTGAACATGCATCATCTTGTTTTTTTATTGGCTGTGTATGAGAATTAACACAACATGAAACTTGCATCTTTGCAGTATAAAAAGACACTTAATGCTTATTCAGATGCAGACAGATACAGACTTTTTTATCTTCTACATTTACTCAGTAATTTTGTTGTTTTTATTAAATGTATACACTGTAAAAAAAAAAAAAAAAATCTATAAAATAACAGAAAAAGTCTGGCAGCTCATTACACGGGACATTATCCATTAATTTTATGGACATTTCTGTTACCTCTAAAACAATGCAGTGTAAAATTCAAAATACTGGTAAAACAACTGTAAAAAAAACAAATACGTTAAATTCTTACAAATTCTTACAGTATTGCGCACTATTTTTTTTAAAAAAATTTCAGAGTGTAAATCAAATTTAACTAAATGAAAGATTTATTTAATTTAAGGTTTATTTAAAGTTACAAAAAATATTATAATAAACATTCTATGCAAATTATTATAATAACCCTTCTGTGCAAATAGACCAAAAATAGAATCCAACATGTTATGATGACCTCATCTTTGTCAGTTGCATTCTGAAAACTAAACATTCCATCAATGTCCAAAATGGGTCAAAGTCAACTGGAGATCTTCAATTTCTAAATAGCATTTAAACTGCTTGAGGAGCATCAATGCATCTGTGCATATGCAAAACAGGCCATCATGTTACATTTGAACACGTACCTTCTCTTGTAAATATATATGGTGCCCATAACATATGATGATATATGGAAATTACAGACATAAGGAAACTCTTCAGAATCATAATTTTCTGAAAAATAAACACTGTAAAAAGTGAAAATTTAAGAGGAACTGACTTTGAGAAGCCATTTCCCCCTGAGCTGACCCTCAAAGATTACTTTTGCTGTTATATCTTAATGTTGTCAGATGGATTCAGTCATATTATATAATATATGAACCATTACACATCTAACACCCCACATTTGCAGTGCATTTTGAGTCATCTAACAGGTCACTTTGTAACCATATTCAGAAACGTGAGCAAACAGCAGTCACTTCCTCCTCGTAAGCACCTAGTTAATCTCTCTTTCATAATCTCATTACTTGATATCACACCAACAGATTATGACAACCAATCTCCCAATTACCATGTGCATTAAAGTGAATTGAAAAAGTTAAGCCATCCAGTCATCAAACTAATTACAATCTATTGATTATGGATCTGAATCTTTATCTCGAGCTCAGCGGATTCACCATGGCAACCGACGCAGCG